>NW_027675516.1:387500-567500 GCF_965601325.2 Salmo salar | reverse complement strand
CCACATAGATACTGGTGTAGTCTATAGCTGAGCTGGTTAAACTGTAGTAGGGTCCACATAGATACTAGTCATGCTGGTGTAGTCTATAGCTGAGCTGGTTAAACTGTAGTAGGGTCCACATAGATACTAGTCATGCTGGTGTAGTTTATAGCTGAGCTGGTTAAACTGTAGTAGGGTCCACATAGATACTAGTCATGCTGGTGTAGTCTATAGCTGAGCTGGTTAAACTGTAGTAGGGTCCACATAGATACTAGTCATGCTGGTGTAGTCTATAGCTGAGCTGGTTAAACTGTAGTAGGGTCCACATAGATACTAGTCATGCTGATGTAGTCTATAGCTGAGCTGGTTAAACTGTAGTAGGGTCCACATAGATACTAGTCATGCTGGTGTAGTCTATAGCTGAGCTGGTTAAACTGTAGTAGGATCCACATAGATACTAGTCATGCTGGTGTAGTCTATAGCTGAGCTGGTTAAACTGTAGTAGGGTCCACATAGATACTAGTCATGCTGGTGTAGTCTATAGCTGAGCTGGTTAAACTGTAGTAGGGTCCACATAGATACTAGTCATGCTGGTGTAGTCTATAGCTGAGCTGGTTAAACTGTAGTAGGGTCCACATAGATACTAGTCATGCTGGTGTAGTCTATAGCTGAGCTGGTTAAACTGTAGTAGGGTCCACATAGATACTAGTCATGCTGGTGTAGTCTATAGCTGAGCTGGTTAAACTGTAGTAGGGTCCACATAGATACTAGTCATGCTGGTGTAGTCTATATCTGAGCTGGTTAAACTGTAGTAGGGTCCACATAGATACTAGTCATGCTGGTGTAGTCTATAGCTGAGCTGGTTAAACTGTAGTAGGGTCCACATAGATACTAGTCATGCTGGTGTAGTCTGTAGCTGAGCTGGTTAAACTGTAGTAGGGTCCACATAGATACTAGTCATGCTGGTGTAGTCTATAGCTGAGCTGGTTAAACTGTAGTAGGGTCCACATAGATACTAGTCATGCTGGTGTAGTCTATAGCTGAGCTGGTTAAACTGTAGTAGGGTCCACATAGATACTAGTCATGCTGGTGTAGTCTATAGCTGAGCTGGTTAAACTGTAGTAGGGTCCACATAGATACTAGTCATGCTGGTGTAGTCTATATCTGAGCTGGTTAAACTGTAGTAGGGTCCACATAGATACTGGTGTAGTCTATAGCTGAGCTGGTTAAACTGTAGTAGGGTCCACATAGTTACTAGTCATGCTGGTGTAGTCTATATCTGAGCTGGTTAAACTGTAGTAGGGTCCACATAGATACTGGTGTAGTCTATAGCTGAGCTGGTTAAACTGTAGTAGGGTCCACATAGATACTAGTCATGCTGGTGTAGTCTGTAGCTGAGCTGGTTAAACTGTAGTAGGGTCCACATAGATACTAGTCATGCTGGTGTAGTCTATAGCTGAGCTGGTTAAACTGTAGTAGGGTCAACATAGATACTAGTCATGCTGGTGTAGTCTATAGCTGAGCTGGTTAAACTGTAGTAGGGTCCACATAGATACTAGTCATGCTGGTGTAGTCTATAGCTGAGCTGGTTAAACTGTAGTAGGGTCCACATAGATACTAGTCATGCTGGTGTAGTCTGTAGCTGAGCTGGTTAAACTGTAGTAGGGTCCACATAGATACTAGTCATGCTGGTGTAGTCTATAGCTGAGCTGGTTAAACTGTAGTAGGGTCCACATAGATACTAGTCATGCTGGTGTAGTCTATAGCTGAGCTGGTTAAACTGTAGTAGGGTCCACATAGATACTAGTCATGCTGGTGTAGTCTATAGCTGAGCTGGTTAAACTGTAGTAGGGTCCACATAGATACTAGTCATGCTGGTGTAGTCTATAGCTGAGCTGGTTAAACTGTAGTAGGGTCCACATAGATACTAGTCATGCTGGTGTAGTCTATAGCTGAGCTGGTTAAACTGTAGTAGGGTCCACATAGATACTAGTCATGCTGGTGTAGTCTATAGCTGAGCTGGTTAAACTGTAGTAGGGTCCACATAGATACTAGTCATGCTGGTGTAGTTTATAGCTGAGCTGGTTAAACTGTAGTAGGGTCCACATAGATACTAGTCATGCTGGTGTAGTCTATAGCTGAGCTGGTTAAACTGTAGTAGGGTCCACATAGATACTAGTCATGCTGGTGTAGTCTATAGCTGAGCTGGTTAAACTGTAGTAGGGTCCACATAGATACTAGTCATGCTGATGTAGTCTATAGCTGAGCTGGTTAAACTGTAGTAGGGTCCACATAGATACTAGTCATGCTGGTGTAGTCTATAGCTGAGCTGGTTAAACTGTAGTAGGGTCCACATAGATACTAGTCATGCTGGTGTAGTCTATAGCTGAGCTGGTTAAACTGTAGTAGGGTCCACATAGATACTAGTCATGCTGGTGTAGTCTATAGCTGAGCTGGTTAAACTGTAGTAGGGTCCACATAGATACTAGTCATGCTGGTGTAGTCTATAGCTGAGCTGGTTAAACTGTAGTAGGGTCCACATAGATACTAGTCATGCTGGTGTAGTCTATAGCTGAGCTGGTTAAACTGTAGTAGGGTCCACATAGATACTAGTCATGCTGGTGTAGTCTATATCTGAGCTGGTTAAACTGTAGTAGGGTCCACATAGATACTGGTGTAGTCTATAGCTGAGCTGGTTAAACTGTAGTAGGGTCCACATAGTTACTAGTCATGCTGGTGTAGTCTATATCTGAGCTGGTTAAACTGTAGTAGGGTCCACATAGATACTGGTGTAGTCTATAGCTGAGCTGGTTAAACTGTAGTAGGGTCCACATAGATACTAGTCATGCTGGTGTAGTCTATAGCTGAGCTGGTTAAACTGTAGTAGGGTCCACATAGATACTAGTCATGCTGGTGTAGTCTATAGCTGAGCTGGTTAAACTGTAGTAGGGTCCACATAGATACTAGTCATGCTGGTGTAGTCTATAGCTGAGCTGGTTAAACTGTAGTAGGGTCCACATAGATACTAGTCATGCTGGTGTAGTCTGTAGCTGAGCTGGTTAAACTGTAGTAGGGTCCACATAGATACTAGTCATGCTGGTGTAGTCTATAGCTGAGCTGGTTAAACTGTAGTAGGGTCCACATAGATACTAGTCATGCTGGTGTAGTCTATAGCTGAGCTGGTTAAACTGTAGTAGGGTCCACATAGATACTAGTCATGCTGGTGTAGTCTATAGCTGAGCTGGTTAAACTGTAGTAGGGTCCACATAGATACTAGTCATGCTGGTGTAGTCTATAGCTGAGCTGGTTAAACTGTAGTAGGGTCCACATAGATACTAGTCATGCTGGTGTAGTCTATAGCTGAGCTGGTTAAACTGTAGTAGGGTCCACATAGATACTAGTCATGCTGGTGTAGTTTATAGCTGAGCTGGTTAAACTGTAGTAGGGTCCACATAGATACTAGTCATGCTGGTGTAGTCTATAGCTGAGCTGGTTAAACTGTAGTAGGGTCCACATAGATACTAGTCATGCTGGTGTAGTCTATAGCTGAGCTGGTTAAACTGTAGTAGGGTCCACATAGATACTAGTCATGCTGATGTAGTCTATAGCTGAGCTGGTTAAACTGTAGTAGGGTCCACATAGATACTAGTCATGCTGGTGTAGTCTATAGCTGAGCTGGTTAAACTGTAGTAGGGTCCACATAGATACTAGTCATGCTGGTGTAGTCTATAGCTGAGCTGGTTAAACTGTAGTAGGGTCCACATAGATACTAGTCATGCTGGTGTAGTCTATAGCTGAGCTGGTTAAACTGTAGTAGGGTCCACATAGATACTAGTCATGCTGGTGTAGTCTATAGCTGAGCTGGTTAAACTGTAGTAGGGTCCACATAGATACTAGTCATGCTGGTGTAGTCTATAGCTGAGCTGGTTAAACTGTAGTAGGGTCCACATAGATACTAGTCATGCTGGTGTAGTCTATATCTGAGCTGGTTAAACTGTAGTAGGGTCCACATAGATACTGGTGTAGTCTATAGCTGAGCTGGTTAAACTGTAGTAGGGTCCACATAGTTACTAGTCATGCTGGTGTAGTCTATATCTGAGCTGGTTAAACTGTAGTAGGGTCCACATAGATACTGGTGTAGTCTATAGCTGAGCTGGTTAAACTGTAGTAGGGTCCACATAGATACTAGTCATGCTGGTGTAGTCTGTAGCTGAGCTGGTTAAACTGTAGTAGGGTCCACATAGATACTAGTCATGCTGGTGTAGTCTATAGCTGAGCTGGTTAAACTGTAGTAGGGTCCACATAGATACTAGTCATGCTGGTGTAGTCTATAGCTGAGCTGGTTAAACTGTAGTAGGGTCCACATAGATACTAGTCATGCTGGTGTAGTCTATAGCTGAGCTGGTTAAACTGTAGTAGTGTCCACATAGATACTAGTCATGCTGGTGTAGTCTATAGCTGAGCTGGTTAAACTGTAGTAGGGTCCACATAGATACTAGTCATGCTGGTGTAGTCTATAGCTGAGCTGGTTAAACTGTAGTAGGGTCCACATAGATTACTGGTGTAGTCTATAGCTGAGCTGGTTAAACTGTAGTAGGGTCCACATAGATACTAGTCATGCTGGTGTAGTCTATAGCTGAGCTGGTTAAACTGTAGTAGGGTCCACATAGATACTAGTCATGCTGGTGTAGTCTATAGCTGAGCTGGTTAAACTGTAGTAGGGTCCACATAGATACTAGTCATGCTGGTGTAGTCTGTAGCTGAGCTGGTTAAACTGTAGTAGGGTCCACATAGATACTAGTCATGCTGGTGTAGTCTATAGCTGAGCTGGTTAAACTGTAGTAGGGTCCACATAGATACTAGTCATGCTGGTGTAGTCTATAGCTGAGCTGGTTAAACTGTAGTAGGGTCCACATAGATACTAGTCATGCTGGTGTAGTCTATAGCTGAGCTGGTTAAACTGTAGTAGGGTCCACATAGATACTAGTCATGCTGGTGTAGTCTATAGCTGAGCTGGTTAAACTGTAGTAGGGTCCACATAGATACTAGTCATGCTGGTGTAGTCTATAGCTGAGCTGGTTAAACTGTAGTAGGGTCCACATAGATACTAGTCATGCTGGTGTAGTCTATAGCTGAGCTGGTTAAACTGTAGTAGGGTCCACATAGATACTAGTCATGCTGGTGTAGTCTATAGCTGAGCTGGTTAAACTGTAGTAGGGTCCACATAGATACTAGTCATGCTGGTGTAGTCTATAGCTGAGCTGGTTAAACTGTAGTAGGGTCCACATAGATACTAGTCATGCTGGTGTAGTCTATAGCTGAGCTGGTTAAACTGTAGTAGGGTCCACATAGATACTAGTCATGCTGGTGTAGTCTGTAGCTGAGCTGGTTAAACTGTAGTAGGGTCCACATAGATACTAGTCATGCTGGTGTAGTCTGTAGCTGAGCTGGTTAAACTGTAGTAGGGTCCACATAGATACTAGTCATGCTGGTGTAGTCTATAGCTGAGCTGGTTAAACTGTAGTAGGGTCCACATAGATACTAGTCATGCTGGTGTAGTCTATAGCTGAGCTGGTTAAACTGTAGTAGGGTCCACATAGATACTAGTCATGCTGGTGTAGTCTATAGCTGAGCTGGTTAAACTGTAGTAGGGTCCACATAGATACTAGTCATGCTGGTGTAGTCTATAGCTGAGCTGGTTAAACTGTAGTAGGGTCCACATAGATACTAGTCATGCTGGTGTAGTCTATAGCTGAGCTGGTTAAACTGTAGTAGGGTCCACATAGATACTAGTCATGCTGGTGTAGTCTATAGCTGAGCTGGTTAAACTGTAGTAGGGTCCACATAGATACTAGTCATGCTGGTGTAGTCTATAGCTGAGCTGGTTAAACTGTAGTAGGGTCCACATAGATACTAGTCATGCTGGTGTAGTCTATAGCTGAGCTGGTTAAACTGTAGTAGGGTCCACATAGATACTAGTCATGCTGGTGTAGTCTATAGCTGAGCTGGTTAAACTGTAGTAGGGTCCACATAGATACTAGTCATGCTGGTGTAGTCTATAGCTGAGCTGGTTAAACTGTAGTAGGGTCCACATAGATACTAGTCATGCTGGTGTAGTCTATAGCTGAGCTGGTTAAACTGTAGTAGGGTCCACATAGATACTAGTCATGCTGGTGTAGTCTATAGCTGAGCTGGTTAAACTGTAGTAGGGTCCACATAGATACTAGTCATGCTGGTGTAGTCTATAGCTGAGCTGGTTAAACTGTAGTAGGGTCCACATAGATACTAGTCATGCTGGTGTAGTCTATAGCTGAGCTGGTTAAACTGTAGTAGGGTCCACATAGATACTAGTCATGCTGGTGTAGTCTATAGCTGAGCTGGTTAAACTGTAGTAGGGTCCACATAGATACTAGTCATGCTGGTGTAGTCTATAGCTGAGCTGGTTAAACTGTAGTAGGGTCCACATAGATACTGGTGTAGTCTATAGCTGAGCTGGTTAAACTGTAGTAGGGTCCACATAGTTACTAGTCATGCTGGTGTAGTCTATATCTGAGCTGGTTAAACTGTAGTAGGGTCCACATAGATACTGGTGTAGTCTATAGCTGAGCTGGTTAAACTGTAGTAGGGTCCACATAGATACTAGTCATGCTGGTGTAGTCTGTAGCTGAGCTGGTTAAACTGTAGTAGGGTCCACATAGATACTAGTCATGCTGGTGTAGTCTATAGCTGAGCTGGTTAAACTGTAGTAGGGTCCACATAGATACTAGTCATGCTGGTGTAGTCTATAGCTGAGCTGGTTAAACTGTAGTAGGGTCCACATAGATACTAGTCATGCTGGTGTAGTCTATAGCTGAGCTGGTTAAACTGTAGTAGTGTCCACATAGATACTAGTCATGCTGGTGTAGTCTATAGCTGAGCTGGTTAAACTGTAGTAGGGTCCACATAGATACTAGTCATGCTGGTGTAGTCTATAGCTGAGCTGGTTAAACTGTAGTAGGGTCCACATAGATACTGCGGTGTAGTCTATAGCTGAGCTGGTTAAACTGTAGTAGGGTCCACATAGATACTAGTCATGCTGGTGTAGTCTATAGCTGAGCTGGTTAAACTGTAGTAGGGTCCACATAGATACTAGTCATGCTGGTGTAGTCTATAGCTGAGCTGGTTAAACTGTAGTAGGGTCCACATAGATACTAGTCATGCTGGTGTAGTCTATAGCTGAGCTGGTTAAACTGTAGTAGGGTCCACATAGATACTAGTCATGCTGGTGTAGTCTATAGCTGAGCTGGTTAAACTGTAGTAGGGTCCACATAGATACTAGTCATGCTGGTGTAGTCTATAGCTGAGCTGGTTAAACTGTAGTAGGGTCCACATAGATACTAGTCATGCTGGTGTAGTCTATAGCTGAGCTGGTTAAACTGTAGTAGGGTCCACATAGATACTAGTCATGCTGGTGTAGTCTATAGCTGAGCTGGTTAAACTGTAGTAGGGTCCACATAGATACTAGTCATGCTGGTGTAGTCTATAGCTGAGCTGGTTAAACTGTAGTAGGGTCCACATAGATACTAGTCATGCTGGTGTAGTCTATAGCTGAGCTGGTTAAACTGTAGTAGGGTCCACATAGATACTAGTCATGCTGGTGTAGTCTATAGCTGAGCTGGTTAAACTGTAGTAGGGTCCACATAGATACTAGTCATGCTGGTGTAGTCTATAGCTGAGCTGGTTAAACTGTAGTAGGGTCCACATAGATACTAGTCATGCTGGTGTAGTCTATAGCTGAGCTGGTTAAACTGTAGTAGGGTCCACATAGATACTAGTCATGCTGGTGTAGTCTATAGCTGAGCTGGTTAAACTGTAGTAGGGTCCACATAGATACTAGTCATGCTGGTGTAGTCTATAGCTGAGCTGGTTAAACTGTAGTAGGGTCCACATAGATACTAGTCATGCTGGTGTAGTCTATAGCTGAGCTGGTTAAACTGTAGTAGGGTCCACATAGATACTAGTCATGCTGGTGTAGTCTATAGCTGAGCTGGTTAAACTGTAGTAGGGTCCACATAGATACTAGTCATGCTGGTGTAGTCTATAGCTGAGCTGGTTAAACTGTAGTAGGGTCCACATAGATACTAGTCATGCTGGTGTAGTCTATAGCTGAGCTGGTTAAACTGTAGTAGGGTCCACATAGATACTAGTCATGCTGGTGTAGTCTATAGCTGAGCTGGTTAAACTGTAGTAGGGTCCACATAGATACTAGTCATGCTGGTGTAGTTTATAGCTGAGCTGGTTAAACTGTAGTAGGGTCCACATAGATACTGGTGTAGTCTATAGCTGAGCTGGTTAAACTGTAGTAGGGTCCACATAGATACTAGTCATGCTGGTGTAGTCTATAGCTGAGCTGGTTAAACTGTAGTAGGGTCCACATAGATACTAGTCATGCTGGTGTAGTTTATAGCTGAGCTGGTTAAACTGTAGTAGGGTCCACATAGATACTAGTCATGCTGGTGTAGTCTATAGCTGAGCTGGTTAAACTGTAGTAGGGTCCACATAGATACTAGTCATGCTGGTGTAGTCTATAGCTGAGCTGGTTAAACTGTAGTAGGGTCCACATAGATACTAGTCATGCTGATGTAGTCTATAGCTGAGCTGGTTAAACTGTAGTAGGGTCCACATAGATACTAGTCATGCTGGTGTAGTCTATAGCTCAGCTGGTTAAACTGTAGTAGGGTCCACATAGATACTAGTCATGCTGGTGTAGTCTATAGCTGAGCTGGTTAAACTGTAGTAGGGTCCACATAGATACTAGTCATGCTGGTGTAGTCTATAGCTGAGCTGGTTAAACTGTAGTAGGGTCCACATAGATACTAGTCATGCTGGTGTAGTCTATAGCTGAGCTGGTTAAACTGTAGTAGGGTCCACATAGATACTAGTCATGCTGGTGTAGTCTATAGCTGAGCTGGTTAAACTGTAGTAGGGTCCACATAGATACTAGTCATGCTGGTGTAGTCTATAGCTGAGCTGGTTAAACTGTAGTAGGGTCCACATAGATACTGGTCATGCTGGTGTAGTCTATAGCTGAGCTGGTTAAACTGTAGTAGGGTCCACATAGATACTAGTCACGCTGGTGCAGTCTATAGCTGAGCTGGTTAAACTGTAGTAGGGTCCACATAGATACTAGTCATGCTGGTGTAGTCTATAGCTGAGCTGGTTAAACTGTAGTAGGGTCCACATAGATACTAGTCACGCTGGTGTAGTCTATAGCTGAGCTGGTTAAACTGTAGTAGGGTCCACATAGATACTAGTCATGCTGGTGTAGTCTATAGCTGAGCTGGTTAAACTGTAGTAGGGTCCACATAGATACTAGTCATGCTGGTGTAGTCTATAGCTGAGCTGGTTAAACTGTAGTAGGGTCCACATAGATACTAATCATGCTGGTGTAGTCTATAGCTGAGCTGGTTAAACTGTAGTAGGGTCCACATAGATACTAGTCATGCTGGTGTAGTCTATAGCTGAGCTGGTTAAACTGTAGTAGGGTCCACATAGATACTGGTGTAGTCTATAGCTGAGCTGGTTAAACTGTAGTAGGGTCCACATAGATACTAGTCATGCTGGTGTAGTCTATAGCTGAGCTGGTTAAACTGTAGTAGGGTCCACATAGATACTAGTCATGCTGGTGTAGTCTATAGCTGAGCTGGTTAAACTGTAGTAGGGTCCACATAGATACTAGTCATGCTGGTGTAGTCTGTAGCTGAGCTGGTTAAACTGTAGTAGGGTCCACATAGATACTAGTCATGCTGGTGTAGTCTATAGCTGAGCTGGTTAAACTGTAGTAGGGTCCACATAGATACTAGTCATGCTGGTGTAGTCTATAGCTGAGCTGGTTAAACTGTAGTAGGGTCCACATAGATACTAGTCATGCTGGTGTAGTCTATAGCTGAGCTGGTTAAACTGTAGTAGGGTCCACATAGATACTAGTCATGCTGGTGTAGTCTATAGCTGAGCTGGTTAAACTGTAGTAGGGTCCACATAGATACTAGTCATGCTGGTGTAGTCTATAGCTGAGCTGGTTAAACTGTAGTAGGGTCCACATAGATACTAGTCATGCTGGTGTAGTCTATAGCTGAGCTGGTTAAACTGTAGTAGGGTCCACATAGATACTAGTCATGCTGGTGTAGTCTATAGCTGAGCTGGTTAAACTGTAGTAGGGTCCACATAGATACTAGTCATGCTGGTGTAGTCTATAGCTGAGCTGGTTAAACTGTAGTAGGGTCCACATAGATACTAGTCATGCTGGTGTAGTCTATAGCTGAGCTGGTTAAACTGTAGTAGGGTCCACATAGATACTAGTCATGCTGGTGTAGTCTATAGCTGAGCTGGTTAAACTGTAGTAGGGTCCACATAGATACTAGTCATGCTGGTGTAGTCTATAGCTGAGCTGGTTAAACTGTAGTAGGGTCCACATAGATACTAGTCATGCTGGTGTAGTCTATAGCTGAGCTGGTTAAACTGTAGTAGGGTCCACATAGATACTAGTCATGCTGGTGTAGTCTATAGCTGAGCTGGTTAAACTGTAGTAGGGTCCACATAGATACTAGTCATGCTGGTGTAGTCTATAGCTGAGCTGGTTAAACTGTAGTAGGGTCCACATAGATACTAGTCATGCTGGTGTAGTCTATAGCTGAGCTGGTTAAACTGTAGTAGGGTCCACATAGATACTAGTCATGCTGGTGTAGTCTATAGCTGAGCTGGTTAAACTGTAGTAGGGTCCACATAGATACTAGTCATGCTGGTGTAGTTTATAGCTGAGCTGGTTAAACTGTAGTAGGGTCCACATAGATACTGGTGTAGTCTATAGCTGAGCTGGTTAAACTGTAGTAGGGTCCACATAGATACTAGTCATGCTGGTGTAGTCTATAGCTGAGCTGGTTAAACTGTAGTAGGGTCCACATAGATACTAGTCATGCTGGTGTAGTTTATAGCTGAGCTGGTTAAACTGTAGTAGGGTCCACATAGATACTAGTCATGCTGGTGTAGTCTATAGCTGAGCTGGTTAAACTGTAGTAGGGTCCACATAGATACTAGTCATGCTGGTGTAGTCTATAGCTGAGCTGGTTAAACTGTAGTAGGGTCCACATAGATACTAGTCATGCTGATGTAGTCTATAGCTGAGCTGGTTAAACTGTAGTAGGGTCCACATAGATACTAGTCATGCTGGTGTAGTCTATAGCTCAGCTGGTTAAACTGTAGTAGGGTCCACATAGATACTAGTCATGCTGGTGTAGTCTATAGCTGAGCTGGTTAAACTGTAGTAGGGTCCACATAGATACTAGTCATGCTGGTGTAGTCTATAGCTGAGCTGGTTAAACTGTAGTAGGGTCCACATAGATACTAGTCATGCTGGTGTAGTCTATAGCTGAGCTGGTTAAACTGTAGTAGGGTCCACATAGATACTAGTCATGCTGGTGTAGTCTATAGCTGAGCTGGTTAAACTGTAGTAGGGTCCACATAGATACTAGTCATGCTGGTGTAGTCTATAGCTGAGCTGGTTAAACTGTAGTAGGGTCCACATAGATACTGGTCATGCTGGTGTAGTCTATAGCTGAGCTGGTTAAACTGTAGTAGGGTCCACATAGATACTAGTCACGCTGGTGCAGTCTATAGCTGAGCTGGTTAAACTGTAGTAGGGTCCACATAGATACTAGTCATGCTGGTGTAGTCTATAGCTGAGCTGGTTAAACTGTAGTAGGGTCCACATAGATACTAGTCACGCTGGTGTAGTCTATAGCTGAGCTGGTTAAACTGTAGTAGGGTCCACATAGATACTAGTCATGCTGGTGTAGTCTATAGCTGAGCTGGTTAAACTGTAGTAGGGTCCACATAGATACTAGTCATGCTGGTGTAGTCTATAGCTGAGCTGGTTAAACTGTAGTAGGGTCCACATAGATACTAATCATGCTGGTGTAGTCTATAGCTGAGCTGGTTAAACTGTAGTAGGGTCCACATAGATACTAGTCATGCTGGTGTAGTCTATAGCTGAGCTGGTTAAACTGTAGTAGGGTCCACATAGATACTAGTCATGCTGGTGTAGTCTATAGCTGAGCTGGTTAAACTGTAGTAGGGTCCACATAGATACTAGTCATGCTGGTGTAGTCTATAGCTGAGCTGGTTAAACTGTAGTAGGGTCCACATAGATACTAGTCATGCTGGTGTAGTCTATAGCTGAGCTGGTTAAACTGTAGTAGGGTCCACATAGATACTAGTCATGCTGGTGTAGTCTATAGCTGAGCTGGTTAAACTGTAGTAGGGTCCACATAGATACTAGTCATGCTGGTGTAGTCTATAGCTGAGCTGGTTAAACTGTAGTAGGGTCCACATAGATACTAGTCATGCTGGTGTAGTCTATAGCTGAGCTGGTTAAACTGTAGTAGGGTCCACATAGATACTAGTCATGCTGGTGTAGTCTATAGCTGAGCTGGTTAAACTGTAGTAGGGTCCACATAGATACTAGTCATGCTGGTGTAGTCTATAGCTGAGCTGGTTAAACTGTAGTAGGGTCCACATAGATACTAGTCATGCTGGTGTAGTCTATAGCTGAGCTGGTTAAACTGTAGTAGGGTCCACATAGATACTAGTCATGCTGGTGTAGTCTATAGCTGAGCTGGTTAAACTGTAGTAGGGTCCACATAGATACTAGTCATGCTGGTGTAGTCTATAGCTGAGCTGGTTAAACTGTAGTAGGGTCCACATAGATACTAGTCATGCTGGTGGTGATGGTCCCCAGATGTGATGATTTATTCTGCTCTGTTTTATGTACGATCCTTATTTTCTGACTGATTTGAATTTGAAGAGATTTAAGGTTTTCATATTTGATAAAATACAATGTCCATTTCCATGAATCATGATGTCTGGTGTTGATGTAACAACAGGTGGTCTTTTTAATCCACTATCCAGAGTCAGGAACAGATGAAGTTAGTTCTGCTACTGTTCAGTGATTAAATATATATACTTCTGTGAATATATGAACCATTTCCTTCAAAAAATAAACTGCTCACATTCTGGAGATAAACTTTGTAAGGACTGTGTGTGTTTTTGTGTAAATAGTTTCTGAAAAAAGTGTCCAGCTCAAACGCTGATTGTTGTTGTAAATGAGCGTTCTAAATGAGGGTTCTAAAAGAGCGTTCTAAATGAGGGTTCTAAACGAGGGTTCTAAATGAGGGTTCTAAAAGAGCTTTCTAAATGAGCGTTCTAAACGAGGGTTCTAAAAGAGCGTTCTAAATGAGCGTTCTAAACGAGCGTTCTAAATGAGGGTTCTAAATGAGGGTTCTAAATGAGCGTTTAAATGAGCGTTCTAAACGAGGGTTCTAAATGTGTGTTCTAAATTGAGAGGTAGCCTGACTGCCATTAGGTACCGAGATGAGATCCTCAGACCCCTTGTGAGACCATATGCTGGTGCGGTTGGCCCTGGGTTCCTCCTAATGCAAGACAATGCTAGACCTCATGTGGCTGGAGTGTGTCAGCAGTTCCTGCAAGAGGAAGGCATTGATGCTATGGACTGGCCCGCCCGTTCCCCAGACCTGAATCCAATTGAGCACATCTGGGACATCATGTCTCGCTCCATCCACCAACGCCACGTTGCACCACAGACTGTCCAGGAGTTGGCGGATGCTTTAGTCCAGGTCTGGGAGGAGATCCCTCAGGAGACCATCCGCCACCTCATCAGGAGCATGCCCAGGCGTTGTAGGGAGGTCATACAGGCACGTGGAGGCCACACACACTACTGAGCCTCATTTTGACTTGTTTTAAGGACATTACATCAAAGTTGGATCAGCCTGTAGTGTGGTTTTCCACTTTAATTTTGAGCGTGACTCCAAATCCAGACCTCCATGGGTTGATAAATTGCATTTCCATTGATTATTTGTGTGTGATTTTGTTGTCAGCACATTCAACTATGTAAAGAAAAAAGTATTTAATAAGATTATTTATTTCATTCAGATCTAGGATGTGTTGTTTAAGTGTTCCCTTTATTTTTTTGAGCAGTGTGTGTGTGTGTATATATATATATATATATATATATATATATATATATATATATATATATAGCACAATACAATCATCCTAACCGGAAAAATGTAGGCTACATTTGTCGTAGCGCTAACTGAAGAAAGATTGACCCAACACAAGCGGTCATATTTTCTAACTCTCGGCTGACGTAAACTACAATATGAATTAGCTAATAGCAATTACTATGTATAATTAATCACATCACGGGGTGAGCTCACCATTGATCGAAAAAATTAGGTAAAACACTTTCTAGAAATCGACAGTAATCCGACGATTAGTTTCAGCGTGCAGCAATGCATTTTTTTCCTCCTAACTCTAACCTGTCTGTCTGTCTGTCTGTCTGTACAGTAACACCTCCTAACCCTAACCTGTCTGTCTGTCTGTACAGTAACACCTCCTAACTCTAACCTGTCTGTCTGCCTGTCTGTCTGTCTGTCTAGTAACACCTCCTAACCCTAACCTGTCTGTCTGTCTGTCTGTCTGTCTGTCTGTACAGTAACACCTCCTAACCCTAACCTGTCTGTCTGTCTGTTCAGTAACACCTCCTAACCCTAACATGTCTGTCTGTCTGTATAGTAACACCTCCTAACCCTAACCTGTCTGTCTGTCTCTCTGTATAGTAACACCTCCTAACCCTAACCTGTCTGTCTGTCTCTCTGTATAGTAACACCTCCTAACCCTAACCTGTCTGTCTGTCTCTCTGTATAGTAACACCTCCTAACCCTAACCTGTCTGTCTGTCTGTCTGTATAGTAACATCTCCTAACTCTAACCTGTCTGTCTGTCTGTCTGTATAGTAACACCTCCTAACCCTAACCTGTCTGTCTGTCTCTGTCTGTCTGTATAGTAACACCTCCTAACCTGTCTGTCTGTCTGTCTTTTCAGTAACACCTCATAACCCTAACCTGTCTGTCTGTCTGTCTGTCTGTCTGTCTGTCTGTCTAGTAACATCTCCTAACCCTAACCTGTCTGTCTGTCTGTATAGTAACACCTCCTAACCCTAACCTGTCTGTCTGTCTAGTAACACCTCCTAACCCTAACCTGTCTGTCTGTCTGTCTGTATAGTAACACCTCCTAACCTGTCTGTCTGTCTGTCTGTTCAGTAACACCTCCTAACCCTAACCTGTCTGTCTGTCTGTCTGTCTGTCTGTCTAGTAACACCTCCTAACCCGTCTGTCTGTCTGTCTGTATAGTAACACCTCCTAACCCTAACCTGTCTGTCTGTCTCTCTGTCTGTACAGTAACACCTCCTAACCCTAACCTGTCTGTCTGTACAGTAACACCTCCTAACCCTAACCTGTCTGTCTGTCTGTCTGTCTGTCTGTCTGTCTGTCTGTCTGTCTGTCTGTCTGTCTGTACAGTAACACCTCCTAACCCTAACCTGTCTGTCTGTCTGTCTGTCTGTATAGTAACACCTCCTAACCTGTCTGTCTGTCTGTCTGTCTAGTAACACCTCCTAACTCTAACCTGTCTGTCTGTCTGTCTGTCTATCTGTCTGTCTGTCTGTCTAGTGACACCTCCTAACCTGACTGTCTGTCTGTCTAGTAACACCTCCTAACCCTAACCTGTCTGTCTGTACAGTAACACCTCCTAACCCTAACCTGTCTGTCTGTCTGTCTGTCTGTCTGTACAGTAACACCTCCTAACTCTAACCTGTCTGTCTGTCTATCTGTCTGTCTGTCTGTCTAGTGACACCTCCTAACCTGACTGTCTGTCTGTCTAGTAACACCTCCTAACCCTAACCTGTCTGCCTGTCACACGGGGTGTGATCGTTCTACAGTGGTTCCTGAAGCGCTGTGTGATTAGAACACTAAATTGTGCACTACAATTAACTGTGGACCTTGGTCAAACACAGTGCACTATATAGCCTAACACTCATTTAGAACGCTCATTTAGAACGCTCATTTACAACGCTCATTTACAACACTCATTTACAGCGCTCATTTAGAACCCTCATTTAGAACGCTCTTTTACAACACTCATTTAGAACACTCATTTAGAACACTCATTTAGAACGCTCGTTTAGAACACACAGTTAGATCCCTCATTACGAACACTAATTTAGAACGCTCTTTTAGAACACTCTTTTAGAACGCTCTTTTAGAACCCTCTTTTAGAACGCTTCTTTTAGAACCCTCTTTTAGAACCCTCTTTTAGAACGCTCTTTAGAACACTCATTTAGAACCCTCATTTAGAACCCTCATTTAGAACGCTATTTTAAAACCCTCATTTAGAACGTTCATTTAGAACCCTCATTTAGAACACTCATTAGAACCCTCATTTAGAACACACATTTAGAACCCTCATTACAAACACTAATTTAGAACACTCATTTAGAACGCTCATTTAGAACGCTCTTTTAGAACCCTCTTTTAGAACCCTCATTTAGAACGCTATTTTAAAACCCTCATTTAGAACCCTCATTTAGAACCCTCGTTTAGAATGCTCATTAGAACACTCATTTAGAACACACATTTAGAACCCTCATACGAACCCTCGTTTAGAACGCTCTTTTAGAACCCTCTTTTAGAACCCTATTTTAGAACACTCATTTAGAACACTCATTTACAACGCTCATTTAGAATGCTCTTTAGAACCCTCATTTAGAACGCTCATTTAGAACACTCAGTTAGAACACTCATTTACAACACTCATTTAGAACGCTCCATTTAGAACGCTCATTTAGAACGCTGGTTTAGAACACTCGTTTAGAACACTCGTTTAGAACACTCGTTTAGAACACTCGGTTAGAACGCTCCTTTAGAACGCTCTTTAGAACGCTCTTTAGAACCCTCATTTAGAACCCTCGTTTAGAACCCTCGTTTAGAACACTCTTTAGAACACTCATTTAGAACACTCGTTTACAACGGACAGTTTCCAATGACGCAACAATCAGCGTTTGAGCTGGACACACTTTTTTCAGAAACTATTTACACAAAACACACACAGTCCTTAAAGTTTATCTCCAGAATGTGAGCAGTTTATTTTTGGATGCAAATGGTTCAGATATTCACAGAAATATATATATATATATATATAGCACAACACAATCATCCTAACCGGAAAAAATGTAGGCTACATTTGTCGTAGCGCTAACTGAAGAAAGATTGACCCAACACAAGCAGTCATATTTTCTAACTCTCGGCTGACGTAAACTACAATATGAATTAGCTAATTGCAATTACCATTGATCGAAATAATTAGGTAAAACACTTTCTAGAAATCGACAGTAATCCGACGATTAGTTTCAGCGCGCAGCCATGCATTTTTCCCCTCACAGAAACCGAAGATAATAAAAGACAAGATGAGTTCGGTCTGTTTATAGTGTTGAAGGGGTGTGTCATCTACCGTCGTTCACATCCCACCATTCATTTCCGGAAGTCCTCAAAAAATGAGTGAACTCTTACTCACCTCATTTTGTTATAACATCTTTGGTCAAACGGATGATTACGTGAAACCCAGAATGCATTGTATGTCAACAAACATGGCTCCATACACATAGCTGGAATTAGCTTAGCTCATCATAATCAGTATAACCTTCAAATAAGTATTTTACACACATAATATGTGCCCATTACAATCTATGCAAGAATCGGAATGCATGATTTGTCACCCAGAATTGAAAACATGTGAATAAAACAGTAAATACACAAATAATTACCTCACAAAACATTTTCTGATGGTGATTTATTGATACAAGTGACGCATGCCGGCAGTCAATCACGTCCCCTCTCACTCTGAGCCATTCAGTGTTGTTGTTTATGTATGTAGCTAGTGAGCTAAGCTGTAGCATTAGCAATGTCTTTCAAAAGGAGACAACTCACAAATGTGGAAATTCTGGAGATTTATTTTACAATTCTGACAATGAGTCTGAGTATGAAAGTCAGGAATCAGATTCTGACAGTGAGGAGCTGCCCCCCCCCCCCCAACCTTGTAGCCATTGAGAACCCTGAATCTGAGGTTCCCTTGTCCACTGACCAAGTACCAGGTCCCTTTGAAGATGCTGGTGGTGATGGAGGGAGACCGACAGTGGATGAAGTACAGGAGTTCTGTGGTAGCTGGAAGGCCACCAGTCATTTCACCCCTCCTGGCCCTGCTGTTTGTTTTGATGAGTCCCAGTCTGGAGTCCATTTCCATCTGAGGCAGAGTGCTTCAAGTTGTTTCTGACAGAGGAGCTGGTGGGAAACATAGTACAGGAGACCAATCGCTATGCCTTGGAGCTACAGGAGAAGAGAGAGCCAGGAGTGAGGGGGGAAACTCGCTAAATGGGTGACAACCACAATGAGTGAAATGTATACCTTCCTGGTGACAGTCCTCCTCATGGGGATAGTAAAGAAGAACTCCCTAAGAGAATACTGGAGCACAGATCCTATGTTTGCAACTCCCTTCTTTGCCACCCTCTTTTCCCAAGACCGCTTCCTAATTCTGCTGCGATGCCTGCATTTCGTCAACAATGCTACTGCCATCCTAAGTGACCCGTTATACAAAATAAGAATTGTTCTTATCAGCCTGACTAGGGCTGGGCGATATATTGATATAAAAAATATATCGATATATTTTAAATGTGATATGAAATTAGACCATTTCGCATATATCGATATAGTTGAAATTTGCGCTTTGATCCTTGCTCCAAGCAAGCTGCAGACCCAGAGCTCTCTGCGCTGCTCCCCGCGCCTCCTCTTTCATGCACAGAGGGCGGAGGGGCAGGAACAGACACTTCAACAAACATGGAGGAAGCAACAGCGTCTGCGGAGCGTTTTGACGAGGAATTGGTTAGTAAAAGAAAAAGCATTGGCTCAGTAATTTGGAGATGGTTCGGATTCAAAGTATCAGATGAGCAACAAAATCACGTTATATGTAGGCAGTGCCATAAAAAAGTTACAGCCAGGGGTGGAAGCACTACAAATCTTTTTCACCACCTAAAACAGTGGCACAAACTGCAATACGAAGAGTGTGTGAAACTGCGCGCTGCAGAAGCCCCAGCCGCAAGCCGTCGACAACCCGAAAAAGCTCCGAAACAAAGCTCACTGCAAACTTCATTTTCCCGCAGTGTGCCTTTATGAAAAGAAAATTGGCAAGTGGTGTAATATAACTACAGCGGTGTCCTATCACATTGCTAAAGATATGGTCCCTGTTGCAACTGTGGAACAAGTCGGATTCAAAAAGCTACTGAAAACTATGGACCCGAGATATGAGCTTCCCAACTACTTTACACGAGAAGCACTGCCACAAATGTCCACTGAAGTCAGGCAGAGCCTTGCTGACCGGCTCGCTAACGGGACCCATTTTGGCGTTGACCAGCGATATGTGGGTCGAGCAGGACAATGTGAGCCTTTACATGAAGCGTGACATGTTCACTTCATTCAACGACTGGGGGAGATGAAAACAGCGTCGTGTCTCCAAAACAAGTTATTTCCCCCCAGGATCACACCGGTGAGCATATAGCTGAGGCCTCGCAGGACGCAAGCTGGGAAACTCCAAGAAAAGCATCCGGTTGCTATAACAACCGCCAACGGGAGCGACGTGGTCAGAGCGGTGGAGCTGAACGATGAGGATGCAGTGCTTCGGTCAGACTACACTTGGCTATTGGGGAGTGCAGTGTTTTATTAAGGACTATTCACATATTTTACTTTAAAGAAAAAACATTAAAATATTATTTTTTTATTATTTTCCTTTGTGTCTGTCTGCAACTTTTTGTTTTATGCTGCTGTCTTGGCCAAAAAATGATTAATAAAACACAAAACATAAAGTGTTAAAAGTAAAATCACTTACAATACAGGATGGTAGATTTCAGAACCATATTTATTAGGTTATTGGATAAGAATTAGTGATGCATTGATGTGTTTACCACTTTAATGTTACAGCTGGTAAAGGTGAGGTAATTATGACTTTAAAATGCTGGTTAGCCTGTTGATATCATCAAGGTAACATATTTAGTTATTATGATAGACTATAGTTTTTTCTCTGGATTGAAGAGCCAACTGCAAAGTAACTAGAAACTAATGTTGACACGTAGGTAGGCCTAAACATTGTGGAGTTTTTAGTGGAGTAGAAATATGAAGTAGCATTAAATACTAAGCATAAATACTAAGAACAACAACAAGAACGAAACATCAGTAAATGTACATACAGTATAGTCATCATTTATAAATTATACACAAATAATAATACATAAAAATCACTTACAGGATTAAAATTCACAAAATAAATGAATATAATATTTGATATTTATGATTAGGACTGGCGTTGATTAAAAAAAATAAACTATGAAACAAGAAAATATTAATGTAGAATATTTCGAAAGCTTGATTTTGGAAAGCACTTAGTTGTATGAGTGTGTTAAAGTGAAAACAGAGTCAAATTTCTCGCATAAGCACATTTGTTTAATAGTTTTTTTTATGATTCTGACAGGACATGGCATGAATGACAAGCGCGTCACCCGGGCCATTTCTCTGTGCAAGAGAATTGTAAGCTGTTTTTGGTTCAGCTGGAAGAAAAGGAGACATCTTGCTGAAGTCCAGATTCAGCTGGGTCTGCCAAGTCACCAACTCATAACCGAGTCTGCCACCCGCTGGGGATCAAGGCAGCAGATGATAGAGAGAGTCCTGGAGCAGGAAGGAGCACTGGCCAAAGTCCTGTCTAATGACAAAAAGACCAGGCACCTTGTCCCTACCTGGCAGGACTTAGAGGTCCTAGAAGCAGTCCAAAAGGTCCTGAAACCTCTCCAGGACTTTACCGATGCTTTGTCAGGTGAGGAGTACGTCACTCTATCATATGTAAAACCTGTGCTGCACCTTTTTAACGAAAGTCTCCTGGCATGTGAAGAGGGTGATAGCGAGCTTTGCAAATCGATCAAGACCAGCATTGTTGAGTACCTCAACCGCAAGTATTCTGACCCAGCCACTACTGACCTATTGGAGATGGCTTCATTTGTGGATCCACGCTTCAGGGCCACCTATATCCCAAGTGAAAAAGTTGATGCATTGAAGCACAGAGCTGTCTTGGAGGTGGAGACGCTACTGGCTGATCAGAGCAGCTGTCAACCGCCTTACCTACGTGTGCCAACTGTGCCTGAGCCTGCAGATGGAGAAGCAGCAGTGGCACCAAAAGCTAAGACAGTGGCAAGCTTCTTCAAGCAGCGCACAGCCACCACCACTGCGCCACCAACCAAGAGGGAGGCTATTGAAAATGAACTGTCAAGTTACTTGCAGTCAGCAAGTGTGGAGAGTGACACTGATCCCCTCAAGTGGTGGAAGGATCATGAAGTTGTCTTTCCAGCTCTGAGCCACCTGGCAAAAAAAGTATCTCTTGGTACCAGCTACCAGTTCACCCTCCGAAAGGGTTTTCAGCTGCAGTGGCAATATCGTGACCTGCCACAGAGCATCTCTGAAGCCGGATGCCGTTGACAGGCTGGTGTTTCTCGCACAAAATCTTTAAACGAAGGAGGACACGCTTGTCTTCTAATGTCTACCTCAAGACAGCATTACTGTTTATCAAAGTAAAAAAAGAGGGGGAAAATGTTTATTGAGTTGATAGTCTGTTTCTTGTGCAACTGGTTGAGGCTGTTCAGATAAGAAATTGAGTTAACAAAAAGCAAATGGTAATCTCAGGCTGATGTTTAAAACACATTTTCTCAAACTGAGCACTTTATTTTGTTCTTTATTTATATATAATTGCTGCCCTTACTAGGGTTTGTCATAGTTTATTATTTTGTAATGTTCGTTATTTGCATCTGTGGATTTGTTAGAAAGGAGAAGAAATCTGTAATTTGATTTTAATAAGCCATTTAAAGTTGTCAAACTAAAAAAAAAGTTGACTTTTCTCATAAATATATATATAATATTTATTTCAGAAAAAGATAGGCCTATTTTATTTTATAGGCTATTTTTGTTTAAGATATTTGTATTTATTTAAATGTGCACCTTATGGAGCTTTGATTTCAAAAAGGTCGTCCTGTTGTTCTACAGTGTTTATGTTTACATGTTGTTGTTATTTGAACAGCTGAGCATTTAATCTGAACCAGGTGAAGAGCCCTGTTTATTATTTATTCATTTGATTTTTCAACTGTTCACTGAAATAGCCGCTTTCAATAAAACTACTTGAGACATGTCATATCTGGCTTTGACTTTGACTTTGAACATTTGCTCTCACTTTGCAGAAAAAATATCAGGATATATATCTTATATCGATATTCAGCCTAAATATATCACACACAGGAATACACACTCTGAGCCTGCACTTGCATGTTTTGCTCACCTCATTCTTTAAAAAAAAACTAGGTTTGAGTTGTGGTATCCACTCAGATTAAAGGTGGGTTCATCTGCTCTGTTCCCCAAGTGTGGTCTCCCTCAGATCCCAAGTTAGAGGGATCCCTCGTGCACCATTTACCCAGGTCGTCAGGAGCCAGGTCATTTACCCAGGTCACCAGGAGCCAGGTCATTTACCCAGGTCACCAGGAGCCAGGTCATTTACCCAGGTCACCAGGAGCCAGGTCATTTACCCAGGTCACCAGGAGCCAGGTCATTTACCCAGGTCGTCAGGAGCCAGGTCATTTACCCAGGTCGTCAGGAGCCAGGTCATTTACCCAGGTCACCAGGAGCCAGGTCATTTACCCAGGTCACCAGGAGCCAGGTCATTTACCCAGGTCGTCAGGAGCCAGGTCATTTACCCAGGTCACCAGGAGCCAGGTCATTTACCCAGGTCGTCAGGAGCCAGGTCATTTACCCAGGTCACCAGGAGCCAGGTCATTTACCCAGGTCGTCAGGAGCCAGGTCATTTACCCAGGTCGTCAGGAGCCAGGTCATTTACCCAGGTCATCAGGTCATTTACCCAGGTCGTCAGGAGCCAGGTCATTTACCCAGGTCGTCAGGAGCCAGGTCATTTACCCAGGTCGTCAGGAGCCAGGTCATTTACCCAGGTCGTCAGGAGCCAGGTCATTTACCCAGGTCGTCAGGAGTCAGGTCATTTACCCAGGTCGTCAGGAGTCAGGTCATTTACCCAGGTCGTCAGGAGCCAGGTCATTTACCCAGGTCACCAGGAGCCAGGTCATTTACCCAGGTCGTCAGGAGCCAGGTCATTTACCCAGGTCGTCAGGAGTCAGGTCATTTACCCAGGTCACCAGGAGCCAGGTCATTTACCCAGGTCGTCAGGAGTCAGGTCATTTACCCAGGTCACCAGGAGCCAGGTCATTTACCCAGGTCGTCAGGAGACAGGTCATTTACCCAGGTCGTCAGGTCATTTACCCAGGTCGTCAGGAGACAGGTCATTTACCCAGGTCGTCAGGAGCCAGGTCATTTACCCAGGTCGTCAGGAGCCAGGTCATTTACCCAGGTCACCAGGAGCCAGGTCATTTACCCAGGTCATCAGGAGACAGGTCATTTACCCAGGTCGTCAGGAGTCAGGTCATTTACCCAGGTCGTCAGGAGTCAGGTCATTTACCCAGGTCACCAGGAGCCAGGTCATTTACCCAGGTCACCAGGAGCCAGGTCATTTACCCAGGTCGTCAGGAGCCAGGTCATTTACCCAGGTCGTCAGGAGCCAGGTCATTTACCCAGGTCGTCAGGAGTCAGGTCATTTACCCAGGTCATCAGGAGACAGGTCATTTACCCAGGTCGTCAGGTCATTTACCCAGGTCGTCAGGAGCCAGGTCATTTACCCAGGTCATCAGGAGCCAGGTCATTTACCCAGGTCGTCAGGAGCCAGGTCATTTACCCAGGTCATCAGGAGCCAGGTCATTTACCCAGGTCGTCAGGAGCCAGGTCATTTACCCAGGTCGTCAGGAGTCAGGTCATTTACCCAGGTCAGCAGGAGCCAGGTCATTTACCCAGGTCGTCAGGAGCCAGGTCATTTACCCAGGTCGTCAGGAGCCAGGTCATTTACCCAGGTCGTCAGGAGTCAGGTCATTTACCCAGGTCATCAGGAGACAGGTCATTTACCCAGGTCGTCAGGTCATTTACCCAGGTCGTCAGGAGCCAGGTCATTTACCCAGGTCGTCAGGAGACAGGTCATTTACCCAGGTCGTCAGGTCATTTACCCAGGTCGTCAGGAGCCAGGTCATTTACCCAGGTCGTCAGGAGTCAGGTCATTTACCCAGGTCGTCAGGAGCCAGGTCATTTACCCAGGTCGTCAGGAGCCAGGTCATTTACCCAGGTCGTCAGGAGCCAGGTCATTTACCCAGGTCGTCAGGAGTCAGGTCATTTACCCAGGTCGTCAGGAGCCAGGTCATTTACCCAGGTTGTCAGTCACCAAGTGAAGATTCACGTTCCCATCGCCAAATGTGGTGGTTAATTTCTTTAATATCAGGGAGGAGACAAATTTATCACACAAGTCAGAGTTATACTTAAACTAAATCTTTATTCACTTAATAATAAGGGAGCAGGTCAATACAACACACACATATAAAGTGAATCAATTGAGTGTTCTACGATAAATGATGGCTGGTCGACGAATCACTCCCAGATGATTCGTTGAGAGCCACGATACAAAAGTACAAAGGTCTTTTACAGCCAAGATACACCCCTTTCAACCTACATGATGAACAACAGATGTATAGAACGGGTCACAAGGTTAAGATTTGTATGAAAGATACTTATAATTCTCAGCAGACAGTATCTGCTGTAAAAACAGTACTCTTTGTGTAGAGACCAGGGTCTGGCCCTGAGGTCATCTCTCCCTGGTACCATATAGAACAGAAACATTAACTCATGTTCTGGAATGCGGTCTCTTTAGGTTTTATCACCCAAAAGACATTGTAAATCTCCTGTCAGTGTTTTCTCCCAAAGGCCCATCCTCAGTAGAACACACAGACACAATAGTTCTAAGAACCCTCTATTCTGTTGCGTAAAACAACCATTTGATGCAATAAAAGTATTATAACATAATCTTGCAGTTTTGCTCACAGTGTCCACTGAAAGTTGACTAGTAACAACAACTGGGACCTAAAAGACACCCACCATGAGACCCACTAAATCTGCCCAAGAAGAGGAAAACTAAAGAAAAACCCACACCAAACTTAAAGACAGGAAGCAAACCAAAAAGGTAGAGCAACTAAAGGTGTTGACTCTCCACATGTATCAAGACAACTGGGGCACTGGGCCAGACACTCTTAAATAGAACCTGGACCAGCTCAGGTGAAACACCTTCCCACTAACGAGATGGACAAGCCAGCACAGGTGTAACACATACTGACTAACGAGGTGACACCAATCAGTGCGTCCTACGTGCTAACGAACTAGATGTGCTGACGGAGCTAGACGAGCTAGACGTGCTAACGAGCTAGACGGGCTAACGAGCTAGACGGGCTAACGAGCTAGACGTGCTAATGAGCTAGACGAGCTAACGAGCTAGACGGGCTAACGAGCTAGACGGGCTAACGAGCTAGACGTGCTAACGAGCTAGACGGGCTAACGAGCTAGACGTGCTAACGAGCTAAAGTTCAACCTCAAAACATAAATGGAAAAACCAAAGCCTGTAGCACCTTCCCCCTTATGACAACAAATATATCCTATATTTTTGTTGGACAAGTTTGCTCACCACCAACAGAAAACAACTTGCTGTCAACAATTAAAAACAAGAAAAAACGTATTTCTAAATAATAATATACAATCATATTGTAATGACCCAACTGGGTCATAAAGGAAAAAGAGACGGACTCTAGGTGTGCAGGTCAGAACACAGGTTTATTCCTAAACTGGGCTATTGTTCAGGCCACAGCCCACGCCGCTAAATGCCGAATGTACACAACTATACCAAGTCTAATTAATGTTTACTCCCATAGGAACAGATCAAGGCCCCGAACAGAAAAAGAGAGAAGATGAGACAGTAATCCCTATTTATCATTTCCAAATCCCGCGGGATTACCCATCATACCCCCCCAACCTTTCCCTCTGTCCTGACATATTTAACCCCTGCTAGTAGCCATGAGAACCATAACACACCCACAAACACAGAACACAATACCGGGTCGTTACAATATAATTTTTCTCCTTTTTCTTTCTATATAATCCTAAAACTCACTAGCTTCTAGAACTCTCGTCCCCTTGGAACGAGCCCAAACAAAAATCAAATTGTATTAGTCATGTCTGATTTCAAGAGCAAACTCCTGCAATATCTCGATAGGCATGTTGTTGGATCAGGGCCCAGTCCCCAATGTCATGCTCTAGTACATTTGGGTTGGCACATCTGAGAATGAACCCTGATATTCTAAAAGCAGGATAATGATGTCAATATAATTGTACCCAAAAATTGTCAGTTGGTTGCATAAATAATTATGATTTCTAAATGTTACATGAATTGTAAATATGAAATATGAAAAGCAAATGTACACCCCTTTGTTAATATGTATTGGCAATAATTAACTTAAGGGTGAGGCATAAAATGTATAATAAAACACGTATCTTTTGTCAGGCTGAATGTTTGAAATATGAGGTGATTTGAGACCTGCTTCTTCAGTAGTGGAATAAAGACATATAGCACTTGGATGTTGTAAATAAATACTGGAGTGATGTAAGATTGTTACATTTTTTTTTATTATAGACCAATTTATTATACTACGTCCTTATGTATAGGCTGCAAGTACCTTGAAATTAAGTTGTTTTCAAGTCATTGAAAGAACGACCCGAAAATACATCTTTTCAACTTTCACTTTGAACTACAAGCGAACATATATTGGACGTCGGGCATAGTGTTATTTTCAACGTCTTTTCAATGACAGTTTGCTAAATGAGAATAGTGCAATGTCAAAACACAGTTTTAACGTGTCCAAATCAATAACCAATAAGCAGAAACAGTTGGTGATATATTGAAAACCTAAACATTTTGAAGTGTTGCATTTTGATTCAAGTGGGTCACCAACGTGGTAAGTGTAACACAACTCTATTTTTGTTAGTCACTTTTTGTTACATCTCATAAATAGTAACTCTTCCAATTCAGAGCCTGGATTTTTCTTTCCACTGAGGCTAATATCAACTGAACAGTAGCCAAACGTTTAGGGTTCTACATTCTGACATTCCTTAAAATACTGCTACTACAATGTTAAAACATTCTATATTGTGACGTTACTAAAATACTTCCACAATATTAAAAACATTTTACATTATTTCATTGATATCATGAAACAACTCCATGTATTTTCTGATGTTTAGTCAGAGATTTTTTATTAGAGTATCTCTTCCCACATTGATTACAGCTATGAGATTTCTCTCCTGTGTGTGTTCTCTGGTGTATAGTTAGATAGCTAGCTGTAGTAAAACTCTTCCTACATTGATCACAGCTATAAGGATTCTCTCCTGTGTGTGTCCGCTGGTGTGATGTCAGGCTGGTTGACTGAGTAAAACTCATCCCACATTGACCACAGCTATAAGGTTTCTCTCCTGTGTGTGTTCTCTGGTGTGATATCAGGCTGGTTGAATGAGTAAAACTCTTCCCACATTGAGTACAGCTATAAGATTTCTCTCCTGTGTGTGTTCTCTGGTGTTCAGTCAGAGAGCCAGATATACAGAAACTCTTTCCACATTGACTACAGCTATAAGGTTTCTCTCCTGTGTGTGTTCTCTGGTGTTTTGTCAGACAGCCAGATGCACCGAAACTCTTTCCACATTGATCACAGCTATATGGTTTCTCTCCTGTGTGTATTCTCTGATGTATAGTGAGATAGCTAGATCTGGTAAATCTCTTCCCACATTGATCACAGCTGTAAGGTTTCTCTCCAGTGTGAATTCTTTGATGTATTTTAAGGTCTGATGAAGTGTTGAATCTTTTCCCACAGCCAGAGCAGCAGTTAGATTTCTTCCCTGTGGATCTCTGCTGGTGTTTCTTTAGGAGTTCTGATCTGGAGAGACTTTTCTCTGCCTCTTCAGCATCATGATGTTGTTGAGGCTCCCAGGAGGATCCCCGATAGTCACGTCTCTCTCCTGTGTGAATGACAAAGTCAGACAGACGGTTAAAGGCCCACAACAGCAGAAATCAAATCAAATGTATTTATATAGCCCTTCTTACATCAGCTGATGTCACAAAGTGCTGTATAGAAACCCAGCCGAAAACCCCAAACAGCGAGCAATGCAGGTGTAGAAGCACGGTGGCTAGGAAAAACTCCCTAGAAAGGCCAAAACCTAGGAAGAAACCTAGAGAGGAACCAGGCTATGAGGGGTGGCCAGTCCTCTTCTGGCTGTGCCGGGTGGAGATTATAACAGAATATGGCCAAGATGTTAAATTGTTCATAAATGACCAGCATGGTCAAATAACAATAATCACAGTAGTTGTCGAGGGTGCAACAGGTCAGGACCCCAGGAGTAAATATCAGTTGGCTTTTCATAGCTGATCATTGAGAGTATATCTACCGCTCCTGCTGTCTCTAGAGAGTTGAAAACAGCAGGTCTGCAGGTCTGAGACTGTTTATTTGAGGTGATGCCCAGAGCATACCCGTGAAGTTGTACAACAATTCATATCTGTTAAATTATTTGACAATTAAGACAGTCAAGTTAGCAACAAGTCATATTTAGTCTTGTTTTCACATTAGTAGTAACTACAAATAAGTTATTAAAGTTGTTGTAACTCTAAGCAGTGTGCCAGATGACTTTTGGTCTCCAATATAGGTCCTTTCAGCACGAGGGCAAAGCACACACAATTTGATTACAGAAACTCCTCCCTGCTAATGAGGAAACCACAAGTTATGGATGTAGTATATCTGGTAATGAGGAAACCACTAGTTATGGATGTAGTATATCTGGTAATGAGGAAACCACTAGTTATGGATGTAGTATATCTGGTAATGAGGAAACCACTAGTTATGGATGTAGTATATCTGGTAACGAGGAAACCACTAGTTATGGATGTAGTATATCTGGAAATTGAGGAAACCACTAGTTATGGATGTAGTATATCTGGTAATGAGGAAACCACTAGTTATGGATGTAGTATATCTGGTAATGAGGAAACCACTAGTTATGGATGTAGAATATCTGCATGGAGCAAAAATAGTGAACAAAGATTTTCGTTTTCACAATGTATTCTGAATATTAGAGCGCAAGATCAGGAGTGCTACTCAAGGAAACTCACATTAAGCTCTGTGTCTATTCACTAATTCACCACCGTGGGGGAAACTCAGGGGAGTTCTCATAGGCTGACAGCAAATATAGCCTCCATTTACAGGTTGATTATGAGTGCATTTCACACTACTTTTGGATTATAACTGTAAGACTCGCTTGAATCACCTGCTTAATATGTTTGTGTTATTGTCGCAAATCAACTGCTTTATACTTAAAAAAAACACTTCAACTAGTAAAATGCTCTTTGGCTAGCTTTGCCATCAAGCTGACAATAAGGGTTTGTACACCAAGTGTTTAACAAATTGGCCCATAGCTTCACCTAACAACAACATAGACCTGCTGTAGGACCCATAACATCACCTAATAACAACATAGACCTACTGTAGGACCCATAACTTCTCCTAACAACAACATAGACCTACTGTTGGACCCATAACTTCACCTAACAACAACATAGACCTACTGTAGGACCCATAACATCACCTAACAACAACATAGACCTACTGTAGGACCCATAACTTCACCTAACAACAACATAGACCTACTGTAGGACCCATAACTACACCTAACAACAACATAGACCTACTGTTGGACCCATAACTTCACCTAACAACATAGACCTACTGTAGGACCCATAACATCACCTAACAACATAGACCTACTGTAGGACCCATAACTTCACCTAACAACAACATAGGCCTACTGTAGGACCCATAACATCACCTAACAACAACATAGACCTACTGTAGGACCCATAACTTCACCTAACAACAACATAGACCTAAGACTATATATTAAATATTTCAAGTGAAACATGGAAACTAAAATGTCTGTCGTGACATTTCATAACCTGATCACCAGATAATTTTGTGAATAATCCCACTAGGCTACTCTGTAATGTGTTGTCATTCTAAATGTCCTGAATAAAGGAAAATAGCTCTGTGTGTTGTACAATAGCCTATCCATCAAGGAACAGTTCTCTACACATTATGAGCGAAGTATCTCTGTATCCAAACAGACTAACGAGACCCTACTGTAAATCAACCAGACAATAACACATTATAAACATCAATTTGTTAGGGATGTTGGATCCAACGTGGAGCACGGCATAACTGTCTTTACCAGAGTAATGAATGAAGAAGCACTTTGGTTGTTGTTGCATGTCGTGATGTTTGTCATGTGACTGTCATTCAGAAAATGATTTCCTGGATCAGCTGATGATAGTTGAACATGTGACTGTAACTAAACAGCTACAGTATTAAGTATTATGTGTAATTGTTGAAGAACCGCGTTAATGACAGTATCCATTTGGGTGTTGTCAATAAAGTTAAGTTTTTTTCATTTATTATTATATCACTTTTCAACGGGAAAAGTTTTTTTACAAAATCACTGTAGGGCGTCATGGACAATTCATACAGTACAAAAACATATTCAAGTGTAGAATGCTCTTTTAAAAATCACACATTAGTTCAACATCTGCAGAGTTTGTGTCCCTGTTTTATAAGATAGTACTCACTGTATTTACTGGTGTTAATCAGATCAATGCCCCTGTTTTATTAGATAGTACTCACTGTATTTACTGGTGTTAATCAGATCAATGTCCCTGTTTTATTAGATAGTACTCACTGTATTTACTGGTGTTAATCAGATCAATGTCCCTGTTTTATAAGATAGTACTCACTGTATTTACTGGTGTTAATCAGATCAATGTCCCTGTTTTATTAGATAGTACTCACTGTATTTACTGGTGTTAATCAGATCAATGTCCCTGTTTTATTAGATATTACTCACTGTATTTACTGGTGTTAATCAGATCAATGTCCCTGTTTTATTAGATAGTACTCACTGTATTTACTGGTGTTAATCAGATCTCCAGTCTTCTCTTCTTCGTCCTCCTCTAATGTGACAGTAATCTCCCCCTCTTCATCCTCCACTCCAAAGACTGCATCTTCCTCCTCTTCTTTCACTGTAACATCCTCCTCCTCTTTCACTCTGAACGCGTCTTCCTCTTCTTTAACTGAAACGTCTTTCTCTTCTTCTTTCACGGTAACAGCTTCACCCTGTACTTGTCTTTGTAGTGTGACATCCTCCTCTTCCTCTTTCACGACAACGTTCAGCCACAGACCTTCTTTCTCCGTCCAGCAGACCTCATCTTTAGCAGGAGAGTAGCTTAGTGAACTCATGGTCGGGAATAACAGCAAGTTAGCATTAGCGACTAGACTAGTGCTAACTTAACCAGCCAGCTAGTTGACTTACAGCGTAAATATGAAATGAAATGGGTTAGCTAGTTGTTTACACATAAGTATGTTTAAATCACAGTTGCAATTAAACCAGGAAAGTGTCTTAAGAACTTGAATGTTCAGACTTTGTCGGCTAGCGAGCTACCGAGGTGGCTGCAGTTGTTGAAGAAGCGTTCCGTCCACTAGATTATACGTCACACTAGAAACATCGCCTGAAAGACACATATCGCCATCTGTTGTCTGGAGGGAGGAAACGCAGTTGAGGAGGGAAAACTAATTTTATTCTTCATTGAATTATAATATTATAAAGCAGTTTAGGGAAACGTTTTTTTCCTCTCCATTAAATATGAATATTATATCAACAAGTACAAAGAGCAACAAGTGTTTGATTAGTTCAGATTTTTTATGAGAATTTAAAACAAAGTCTACATCTACTCCACATCTGTATTTCTGATTCAGTCAAATAACTAGATATCAAAATAAGCACCTAGTTATTGGTACCCTTGATAATGATGAGCAAAAATTACTGTATGAAATAAATAAATTAACTTTACCCACTACCAGGATATTTTAGCCAAAAACCTGGTTACCTCTCTGCTAGGAGGCTGAAACTTGGCCATAAGTGGATGTTCCAGCAAGACACATCAACATCCACAAAGAAACGGTTATTTGGCACAAAATCTCAGTCATCTCCGTCTTCAGACTTAAACTCAATTGAAAACCTGTGGTTTGAATTGAACAGGGCAGTCCATAAGACAGACTAAATAAATCAAGGACCTGGAGAGATTCTGTATGGAGGAAGGGTCTAAGGTCCCACCCAATGTGTTCTCTAATCTCATTAAACATTTCAGTGTTGTTATCCTCCCAAGGGGAGGGTGCTGGAGTATTGAAAACATGGGTGGCAATAATTCAGACCCCTACCTTTTGAGAATTACATGTTAAACTCTATATTTTTCTCTGAGCAATTGTATTAGTATAAAATAATATAATTTCCCTTTATTTTTTATACAATATAGCTCAGTATTTGAATTCTTTATTTTATAGAGTCGTTTTTGCTCATCTTTATCAAGGGTGTCAACAATTTGTCCCCCACTGTACCTCCATACTGCTGCTACATGGTGTAACAATACATCATGTAGATGTATATAATGAACAGACTAGGTCTATACTGCTCCTACATGGTGTAACAATACATCATGTAGATGTACATAATGAACAGACTAGGTCTATACTGCTCCTACATGGTGTAACAATACATCATGTAGATGTATATAATGAACAGACTAGGTCTATACTGCTCCTACGTGGTGTAACAATACATCATGTAGATGTATATAATGAACAGACTAGGTCTATACTGGTCCTACATGGTGTAACAATACATCATGTGGGGCTTTAAGGCGATGTTAGTGTGACGTATAATGTAGTGGACGGAACGCTTCTTTCAACAGCAGCAACAGGGGATTTGTAGATCAGTCAGTCTGCAGTCGCCTGCAGTGTCGAACAAGCCCAATACCAAACCAATCAGGTGGTTGTTTGATGAAATGAAGCTTCAGACGCCATTGATGACGTGCTGCTGATAAAGTGATACAGGCATCGGTACACTGCTTTGAAGTTTACTGCTTATCGATTTGGACGCAGGCCTCGTAGCTCCGGTATCAAAAGTAACATCCCTACTGACAACAAGGCAACAGAGTCTACCGTGCTAATGCGTTCCCACTAGATATCACAACCACACAGTATATGAAAGCATGAGGTGTGGCTGACGTTTACAAGCTGGAGCTAGATACCGAGCTAGCGAGGCGCTGGAAGATGGCGGCGAGTGTAGACGAGATTTCAGCTTGCTCCGAGTAACCTTAACTTTTATCCCTCTCAAACTTACTTAAATGTAACGGAACTTGGCTTATAGTAAACACAATAGAGAACAACACTTAGTTGACCGATAATTTGATTCATAACTTTGAGAAATGGAAGGAAAAAATGTGCGAAAGAGCAAAGGGAGGAGAAGGCAGTTGCTAGCTGAGCACTCATACGTTGGAGAAAAACCGCCACCTGACTCCTCAGGAGAAGAAATGGAGGATTCTGGACATTCGGTTGATTCTGAAAATGCAGTCAATAGTCCTGCACCCAAAAAGACACAGAAAGAATTATCTTTGCGCGAATTACAGGTCAACATAATCGATGCTGTCTATGCAAAGATAAACGAAAGAGCCGATGGTCTGGAGAAAATGATACACGAAAACACATCAAAAATAGTTGACCTCGAGACCTCTGCATTCTGACTGTACACCAGAGAAGACACACAGGAGAGAAACCTTATATATGTGGTCAATGTGGGAAGAGTTTTGGTCAATCTGGAGAACTGACTTTACACCAGAGAACACACACTGGAGAGAAACCTTTTAGCTGTGATCAATGTGGGAAGAGTTTTACTACATCTGATCATCTGACAGTACACCAGAGAATACACACAGGAGAGAAATCTTATAGCTGTGATCAATGTGGGACGAGTTTCACTACATCAAGCATTCTGACTGTACACCAGAGAAGACACACAGGAGAGAAATCTTATAGCTGTGGTCAATGTGGGAAGAGTTTTGGTCAATCTGTAGAACTGACTTTACACCAGAGAATACACACAGGAGAGAAACCTTTTAGCTGTGATCAATGTGGGAAGAGTTTTACTACATCTGATAATCTGACAGTACACCAGAGAATACACACAGTAGAGAAACCTTATAGCTGTGGTAAATGTTGGAAGAGTTTTGGTCAATCTGGACATCTGACAGTGCACCAGAGAACACACACAGGAGAGAAACCTTATAGCTGTGGTAAATGTGGAAAGAGTTTTGGTCAATCTGGAGATCTGACTCAACACAAGAGAACACACACAGGAGAGAAACCTTATAGCTGTGGTCAATGTGACAAGAGATACTCTGATAAAAGATCTCTGATCAAACATCAGAAAATACATGGAGTTGTTTCATGATATCAATGAAATAATGTCACAATGTAGAATGTTTTAACATTGTAGTAGGAGTATTTTAATGATGTCACAATGTAGAACCCTAAACGTTTGTCCCCTGTTCTATTGATTTCAACATGATATGGATATTAGCCTCAGGGGGAAAATCCAGGCTCTGAAATGGAAGAGTTACTATTTATGTGATTTAACAAAAAGTGACTAACAAAAAAAGAGTTGTGTTACACTTACCACGTTGGTGACCCACTTGAATCAAAATGCATCACTTCAAAATGTAGCCAGCTGTTTTCTACAAGTTGTCCTCTAACCAGGGATGTACACATTATTCCCAGATTCCGTGTGGTTTTTGAGCTGTTAGTTTTAACAGGATGTGCAACCTCATCTCCCTCCTCTCGGCACAATTGATTTTAGCATGATATTGATTAGTTATGACAAATAAGTGTTACTTATTTTAGCGACCCCTACATTTAAATGCATCACTCCAAAATGTAGCTGACTGTCTTCTGCAGGTTGTCCTCTAACCAGTGAGGTAAAATATATCTCCCATTTCCATGTGTTTATTTTAGTTGTGTTAGTTTCAACAGCACGTACAACCTGATTTCCCCCCTAATCGATATCAGTGATTTATTGCTACTTGTCAAAACAACAGCGTTTCTGGTGCTTGTGCAGTTATAAGCTGCTTGTTTCAAAAAATACAAGTAATATGATTATTGTGGCAGATGTTTGTGTATATTGCACATGTTATGTTTAGGTTTTCAATTTATCCCAAACTGTTTCTGCATATTGGTTATTGATTTAGACACGTTAAAACTGTTTTAACGTGTCTTAATCAATTGAGGATATCCCAAGTGTGGTCTCCCTGAGATCCCAAGTTAGAGGGATCCCTCGTGCACCATTTACCCAGGTCATCAGGAGCGGTCACCAAGTGAAGATTCACATCCCCAAATGTGGTGGTTAATTTCTTTAAAATCAATTGAGACAAACTTATCACACAAGTCAGAGTTATTCTTAAACTAAATCTTTATTCACTTAATAATGGAGCAGGGCAATACAACGTACACATACAAAATTAATCAAACGAGTGCTCTACGATAATGATGGCTGGTCAACAACTCCCCCCCAGATGATTCGTTGAGAGCCACAATACAAAAGTACAAAGGTATTTTACAGCCAAGATACACCCCTTTCAACCTACATGACTGGGACCTAAAAAGACACCCATCATGAGACCCACTAAATCTGCCCAAGAAGAGGAAAACAAAAGAAAAACCCACATCAAACTTAAAAACAGGAAGCAAACCAAAAAGGTGGAGCAACTAAAGGTGTTGACTCTCCACATGTATCAAGATAACTGGAGCACTGGGCCAGACACTCTTAAATAGAACCTGGACCAGCTCAGGTGAAACACCTTCCCACTAACGAGATGGACAAGCCAGCACAGGTGTAACACATACTGACTAACGAGGTGACACCAATCAGTGCGTCCTACGTGCTAACGAGCTAGATGCGCAAACGAGCTAGACGTGCTAACGAGCTAAAGTCCAACCTCAAAACATAAATGGAAAAACCAAAGCCTGTAACACCTTCCCCCTTAAGACAACAAATATATCCTATATTTCTTTTGGACAAGTTTGCTCACCACCAACAGAAAACAACTTCCATTTCACATTATAATCAACTAAATGTATTCCCTTCTACAATATAAACATGGTGTCTACTGGCTGTCAACAATTAAAAACAAGAAAAAACATTTCTAAATAATATACAGTATCTTTTCTCCTTCATCTTTCGTTCTATACAATCCTTCCTTAGCTTCTAGAACTCTCGTCCTCTTGGAACGAGCCCAAACAAAACTCATCTCCAATAGGACACAGACATGTCTGATTTCAAGAGGAAACTCCTGCAATATCTGTACTAACTTTCCACCTCACTGCAGAGCTTCTCTCTCTTTTCAGGGTTCACTAGATAGGCATGTTGTTGGATCGGGGCCCAGTCCCCAATGTCATGCTCCAGTACATTTGGGTTGGCACATCTGGGAATGAACCCTGATATTCTAAAAGCAGGGCAACAATGTCAATATAATTGTACCAAAAAATTGTCAGTTGGTTGCATAAATAATTATGATTACTAAATGTTACATGAAATGTAAATATGAAATAGCCCCAATGTCAAAACACAGTTTTAACGTGTCCAAATCAATAACCAATATGCAGAAACAGTTTGGGATGAATTGAAAACCTAAACATAAAATGTGCTACATACACAAACATCTGCCACAATAATCATATTACTTGTATTTTTTTTAAACAAGCACCTTGTTTTGACAAGTAGCAATAAATCACTGATAATCGATTAGGGGGGAAATCAGGTTGTACGTGATGTTGAAACTAACACAACTAAAAAAACACATGGAAATGGGAGATATATTTTACCTCACTGGTTAGAGGACAACCTGCAGAAGACAGTCAGCTACATTTTGGAGTGATGCATTTAAATGTAGGGGTCACTAAACAAAGGAACACTTACTTGTCATAACTCATCGATATCATGTTGAAATCAATTGTGCAAGAGGAGGGAGATGAGGTTGCACGTCCTGTTAAAACTAACAGCTCAAAAACCACACGGAATCTGGGAATAATGTGTACATCACTGGTTAGAGGACAATTTGTAGAAAACAGCTATCTACATTTTGATTCAAGTGGGTCACCAATGCTGTAAATGTAACACAGCTCTTTTTTTGTTAGTCACTTTTTGTTAAATCTCATAAATAGTAACTCCTCCATTTCAGAGCCTGGATTTTCCCCCTGAGGCTAATATCCATATCATGTTGAAATCAATAGAACAGGGGACAAACGTTTAGGGTTCTACATTGTGACATCATTAAAATATATTGATATCATTTAACAACTCCTTCATGTATGTATTTTCTGATATTTGATCAGAGGTCTTTTATCAGATTATCTCTGGTCACAGCTATAAGGCTGTGTGTGTTCTCTTGTGTACTGTCAGCTCTCCAGATCGACCAAAACTCTTCCCACATTGATTACAGCTAAAAGGTTTCTCTCCTGTGTGTATTCTCTGGTGCACTGTCAGCTCTCCAGATCGACCAAAACTCTTCCCACATTGATTACAGCTAAAAGGTTTCTCTCCTGTGTGTATTCTCTGGTGCACTGTCAGAGAGCCAGACCTACTAAAACTCTTCCCACATTGATCACAGCTATAAGATTTCTCTCCTGTGTGTATTCTCTGGTGTCGAGTCAGTGTGCTAGGTGCAGCAAAACTCTTCCCACATTGACCACAGCTATAAGATTTCTCTCCTGTGTGTGTTCTCTGGTGTAAAGTCAGAGCCAGACATACTAAAACCCTTCCCACATTGATCACAGCTATAAGATTTCTCTCCTGTGTGTGTTCTCTGGTGCACTGTCAGATCTCCAGATCGACCAAAACGCTTCCCACACTGATCACAGATATAAGATTTCTCTCCTGTGTGTGTTCTTTGGTGTAATGTCAGCTGGCCAGATTGAACAAAACTCTTCCCACATTGACCACAGCTATAAGGTTTTTCTCCCATGTGTGTTCTGTGGTGTGATATCAGGCTGGTTGACTGAGTAAACCTCTTCCCACATTGACCACAGCTATAAGGTTTCTCTCCTGTGTGAATTATCTGATGAATTTTAATGCCTGATGAGGTGAATCTCTTCCCACAGTCAGAGCAGCAGTGAGTTCTCTTCCCTGTGGGTCTCTGCAGGTGTTTATTGAGGTGTTCTGATCTGGAGAGACTCTTCTCTGCCTCTTCAGCATCACGAGGTTGTTGAGGCTCCCCAGAGGATCCACAACTGTCACGTCTCTCTCCTGTGTGAACAACAAAGTCAGACAGATGGTTAAAGGCCCACAACAGCGGTAATCCACTCTAAAAGGTGATGCCAACAGCGCAGCCACGATGTTGTACAACAATTGACGTCTGTAATGAATGTTAAAATTATTTGACAATTGTCTTAAAATGAGCAAGAAAAGTTATATTTTGTCTTGTTTTCACATTAGTAGTAAAATCGATGATTGTAGGCTAGAAATAAGTTATTCATGTTGTTGAAACTCTAAGCAGTGTGCCAGACGACTTTTGGTCTCCAATATAGGCCCCTTTCTGTGTTTGCTAAAATTGCAGCACGAGGGCAATTTGATTGCAGAAACTCCTCCCTGCTAATGAAGAAACCGATAGTTATGGATGTAGTATATCTGTCAGGAGCAAAAATGGTGAGCAAAGATTTTAGTTTTTCACAATGTATTCTGAATGTGAATGGGGGAAAACTCAGGGGAGTAACATCCATTTCCAGGTTGATGATGAGTTCATTTCACACTACTTTGGATTATAATTGTAAGGCTCGTTTGAATGTAATGTTTAATATAATATTTGCTACAGTATTATGAATTGTGTGTAATTATTAAAGAATCGTGTTAATGACAGTATCCATTTGGGTGTTGTCAATAAAGTTAAGATTTTATTTTTTATTTAACCAGGTAGGCCAGTCGAGAACAAGTTCTCATTTACAACTGCGACCTGGCCAAGATAAAGCAAAGCACTGCGACGAAAAAACAACAGAGTTACACGTGGGATAAACAAAAGTACAGTCAATAACACAATAGAAAAATCTGGAGTACGGAGGAAAAGCAATAAATAGGCCATAGTAGCGAAGTAATTACAATTTAACCTCTCTAGGGTCGGCGGGACGAAATCGTCCCACCTACTCAACAGCCAGTTGAATCCCGTGGCGCGTTATTCAAATACCTTAGAAATGCTATTACTTCAATTTCTCAAACATATGACTATTTTACACCATTTTAAAGACAAGACTCTCGTTAATCTAACCACACTGTCCGATTTCAAAAAGGCTTTACAACGAAAGCAAAACATTAGATTATGTCAGCAGAGTACCCAGCCAGAAATAATCAGACACCCATTTTCAAGCAAGCATATAATGTCACATAAACCCAAACCACAGCTAAATGCAGCACTAACCTTTGATGATCTTCATCAGATGACAACCCTAGGACATTATGTTATACAATACATGCATGTTTTGTTCAATCAAGTTCATATTTATATCAAAAACCAGCTTTTTACATTAGCATGGGACGTTCAGAACTAGCAAACTTCTGGTGAATTTACTAAATTACTCACAAAAAACATAACAATTATTTTAAGAATTATAGATATGCACTCGCTATCTCCGATTTTAAAATAGCTTTTTGGTGAAAGCACATTTTGCAATATTCTCAGTAGATAGCCCGGCATCACAGGGCTAGCTATTTAGACACCCACCAAGTTTAGCACTCACCAAAATCAGATTTACTATAAGAAAAATGTTATTACCTTTGGTGTTCTTCGTCAGAATGCACTCCCAGGACTTCTACTTCAATAACAAATGTTGGTTTGGTTCAAAATAATCCATAGTTATGTCCAAATATCCTCTGTTTTGTTCGTGCGTTCAAGACACTATCCGAATGGTAAAGAAGGGTGACGCGCACGACGCATTTCGTGACAAAAAAATTCAAAATATTCCATTACCGTACTTCGAAACATGTCAACCGCTGTTTAAAATCAATTTTTATGCCATTTTTCTCGTAAAAAAGTGATAATATTCCAACCGGGAAAGCGTGTTTAGGTTCAAAGACGAAAGAAAATAAAACATGGGGTCGCCTCGTGCACACGCCTCAGTCAGATTGTCCTCTGATAGAGCACTTGCCAAAAGCGCTAATGTTTTTCAGCCAGTGGCTGGAATTACATCATTCAGCTTTTTCCCGCCTTCTGAAAGCCTATGGGAGCCGTAGGAAGTGTCACGTCACAGCAAAGATCCTCAGTCTTCAATAAACAGAGTCAAGAAGCTCAAGGAATGGTCAGACAGGCCACTTCCTGTACAGAATCTTCTCAGGTTTTTGCCTGCCATATGTGTTCTGTTATACTCACAGACACCATTCAAACAGTTTTAGAAACTTTAGGGTGTTTTCTATCCAAAGCCAATAATTATATCCATATTCTAGTTTCTGGGCAGTAGTAATAACCAGATTAAATCGGGTACGTTTTTTTATCCGGCCGTGTAAATACTGCCCCCTACCCCCAACAGGTTAACAAATTAACACTGAAGTGATGGATGTGCAGATGATGATGTGCAAGTAGAAATACTGATGTGCAAAAGAGCAGAGAAAGTAAATAAAAACATGGGGATGAGGTAGGTAGTTGGATGTGCTATTTACAGATGGGCTGTGTACAGCTGCAGCGATCGGTAAGCTGCTCGGATAGCTGATGCTTAAAGTTAATGAGGGAGATATAAGTCTCCAACTTTAGCGATTTTTGCAATTCGTTCCAGTCATTGGCAGCAGAGAACTGGAAGGAAATGCGGCCAAAGGAGGTGTTAGCTTTGGGGACGACCAGTGAGATATACCTTCTGGAGCGCGTGCTACGGGTGGGTGTTGCTATGGTGACCAGTGAGCTGAGTTAAGGTGGAATAGCAAAGACTTATAGATGACCTGGAGCCAGTGGGTTTGGCGACGAAAATGTATCGAGGGCCAGTCGACAAGAGCATACAGGTTGCAGTGGTGGGCGGTATATGGGGCTTTAGTGACAAAACGGATGGCACTATGATAGACTGCATCCAGTTTGCTGAGTAGAGTGTTGGAGGCTATTCTGTAAATGACTTCGCCAAAGTTAAGGATCGGTAGGAAAGTCAGTTTTACGAGGGTATGTTTGGCAGAGTGAATGAAAGAGGCTTTGTTGCGAAATAGGAAGCTGGTTCTAGATGTAACTTTGGATTGGAGATGCTTAATATTAGTCTGGAAGGAGAGTTTACAGTCTAACCAGACACCTAGGTATTTGTAGGTGTCCACATATTCTAAGTCAGAACCATCCAGAGTAGTGATGCTAGTCGGGCGGGTGTAGGCAGCGATCGGTTGTTGATTGATCGGTTGTTCTTATCAGCTGATGAGTCTGCCAATAAGAATACGGTGATTGACAGAGTCGAAAGCCTTGGCCAGGTCGATGAAGACGGCTGCACAGTACTGTCTTTTATCGATGGCGGTTATGATATTGTTTAGTACCTTGAGCGTTTCTGATGTCCACCCGTGACCAGCTCGGAAACCGGATTGCACAGCGGAGAAGATACGGTGGGATTTGAAATGGTCAGTGATGTTTGTTAACTTGGCTTTTGAAGACTTTAGAAAGGCAGGGCAGGATGGATATAGGTCTGTAACAGTTTGGGTCTAGAGTGACACCCCCTTTGAAAAGGGGGATGACCGCGGCAGCTTTCCAATCTTTAGGAATCTCAGACGATACGAAAGAGAGGTTGAACAGACTAGTAATAGGGGTTGCCACAATGGCGGCAAATAATTTTAGAGAGGGTCCAGATTGTCTAGCCCAGCTGATTTGTACAGTTCCAGGTTTTGCAGCTCTTTCAGAACATCAGCTATCTGGATGAAGGAGAAGCTGGGGAGGCTCGGGCAAGTAGCTGCGGAGCTGTTGGCCGGGGTTGGGGAAGCCAGGAGGAAAGCATGGCCGGCCATAGAGAAATGCTTCTTGAAATTCGCGATTATCGTGGAGTTATCGGTGGTGACAGTGTTTCCTAGCCTCAGTGCAGTGGGCAGCTGGGATGAGGTGCTCTTATTCTCCATGGACTTTACAGTGTCCCAGAACTTTTTGGAGTTAGAGCTACAGGATGCAAATTTCTGTTTGAAAAAGCTAGCCTTTGCTTTCCTAACTTACTGTGTGTATTGGTTCCTGACTTCTCTGAAAAGTTGCATATCGCGGGGACTATTCGATGCTAGTGCAGTACGCCACAGGATGTTTTTGTGCTGGTCGAGGGCAGTCAGGTCTGGAGTGAACCAAGGCCTACATCTGTTCTTAGTTCTACATTTTTTGAAAGGGGCATGCTTATTTAAGGTGGTGAGGAAATTACTTTTAAAGAACAACCAGGCATCCCCTACTGACGGGATGAGGTCAAAATCCTTCCAGGATACCCGGGCCAGGTCGATTAGAAAGGCCTGCTTGCAGAATTGTTTTAGGGAGCGTTTGACAGTGATGAGGGGTGGTCGTTTGACCGCGGACCCATAACGGATGCAGGCAACGATCGCTGAGATCCTGATTGAAAACAGCAGAGGTGTATTTGGAGGGCAAATTGGTCAGGATAATATCTATGAGGGTGCCCATGTTTAGGGATTTAGGGTTGTACCTGATGGGTTCCTTGATAATTTGTGTGAGATTGAGGGCATCGAGATTGACGGCCGGGGTGTTAAGCATATCCCAGGTTAGGTCACCTAACAGAACAAACTCTGAAGATAGATAGGGGACAATCAATTCACATATGGTGTCCAGGGCACAGCTGGGAGCTGAGGGGGGTCTATAACAGGCGGCATCAGTGAGAGACTTATTTCTGGAGAGATTCATTTTGAAAATTAGAAGCTCGAACTGTTTGGGCATGGACCTGGGAAGTATGACAGAACTTTGCAGGCCATCTCTGCAGTAGATTGAAACTCCTCTCTTTTTGACAGTTCTATCTTGACTGAAAATGTTGTGGTTGGGGATGGAAATTTCAGAATTTTTGGTTGCCTTCCTAAGCCAGGATTCAGACACGGCCAGGACATCACGCAGGGCCTGGGTTAACCTCTATATCACCCGAGGAACAGAGGAGTAGGATGAAGGTACGGCTAAAGGCTATCAGAATTGGTCGAATAGTGTGTTGGGAACAGAGAATAAAAGGAGCAGATTTCTGGGCGTGGTAGGATAGATTCAAGGCATAATGTACAGACAGGGGTATAGTAGGGTGCGGGTACAGTGGAGGTAAACCTAGGTGTTGAGTGACGATGAGAGAGGTTTCTCCTCTGGAGGCACCAGTTATGCTAGGTGAGATCACCGCATGTGTGGGAGGTGGGACAAAATAGCTCTCTGAGCCATGTTGAATAGGACTAGGGGCTCTGCAGTAAAATAAAACAAGGATAACTACCCTAAACAACAGTATACAAGGCATATTGACATTAGAGAGAGACATAAAGCGAGGCATAAAGCAATCACAGGTGTTGATTGGGATAGCTAGCTAAGACAACAACGGGTAAGACAACAGTTAATCAGCTAAGATAATAACTGGTAAAATGGCGATGAATGGGCAGAGAGGGTCAGTTAACTACATACGGGGCCTGAGTTCGAGGCTGTGGCCGACAGATAAACAAAATAAACAAAATGGAAACCCGTGATTAATGAACAGTCCAGCAGGCATCAGCTATGTAGCCAAGTGATCATAGGGTCCAGTGAACAGGAATATATGAAACAGGGAAGCAGTTAGGTAGTCGTTACTACGCTAGCCGGGAGATGCGCCTGGCTCGAGGCTAACTGGTGCTAGCTTCAGGACAAGGGCGTTAGCCACTAAAGCCACTCCGGTGCAAAGGTCCAGAGCTTACGGCAGGAATCCGGTGATGTGATGTGATGTAGTGGCTTCTAGTCGTCTTAGTGAAGAGTCTGGGAGGCATCAGCTGTGTAGCCGAGTGATCATAGGGTCCACTGAGCAGGCCGGAAAATGGGCCTGGCTCAAGGCTAGCTTCGAGGCTGGGCCACTCGGTAGAAGCTAGCTAGTTGCGATTATCCGGTGTAATGGTCCAGAGCTTACGGCAGGAATACGGTGATGTAGTGGAGAAAACAGTCCGATATGCTCAGGGTTGATAACGCGCTGTGCAGACTGGCAGGTATAATCCAGGCAAAAAGCGGCTGGTGTCTGAGCTAAAAAGGTAAAGCAGTGGCTAAAAATGACTAAATAGCTAGTTGCTAATTAGCTGCTTAGCTCCTGATGGCTAGGTTCTGATGGAGGTTCTAGCTATAAGGTCTAAAAAAATAGCAGCTCCGTATCACATTGGGTGAGGCGGATTGCCGGAAGGTATATTTAATTTAAACATGGAAAAAGAGATTGAAATATTTTGCAATATATACAAAAAAAGAAGAAAAACAACAACATTTACAACAACAATCACGTCATACTGCTACGCCATCTTGGATTAGAAGATGACTCTGAAATGATTTAGTATTTCTGTGCCCACAAACTGTTTTCCCAGAGTAACATAAGGAGCCACTAAATGATACGAAGGTCGAGTGCATTTTCATTCACCCGTCGCTGGAAGCCCCGCCTTCCACAGGTGATGAGCGTGAGGCTCGGGTTTATTCCTTAAAATGTAATACCGCTCTTCACCGACCCAGGAAGGGGTGGGGCCAAACAAGTGTTGCACCTCATTTCCCTCCTTCAGGGAACAGTAATTATAGTGTTAGGTTCTAATTTTTCAGAGTAAATAACTCACGGACACTAGAGAAGCTTGTGCAAGTTTAATTCTTCCCAAAGGGTCGTTACAGCTGTAATTCAGACAAAAACATGTTCACACCATCACAAGTATATATACCCCACTTTGTACACTCCTTCAAACCAATCCTTACATCTTCTGGTTCAACAGGAAGAGGGTAACAGGATACTAAACCCTTATTACTCCCATCAGGGGATCTGACCTGACCTCCTGACCTCAACCCCTCCTTCGCCTAATCCACAGATGTCCATCCGCTTCCCCTAAAGCAATCCTGTGATCTCCTCCCGTCCACCCAGCACATTCCACAGCCACTCTGTCTTTCTACAGATCTCACTCCTTTATATACTCTGTGTCTGATCTATCATGTCTTTAATATGATCAAAGTTTAGAATCCAACAATAGTCATAAAGTTACACTCCCTTTTAGTCGGTCAACTTCGGTACTATGGGACAATACAATCATTCTCAATGCCGACCCAAACGGATACTAAATGAAACGGCCCCTGGCAGACCACCCAGACCTGACCCCGCAAGATGCTTCAGTTTTGTCAATTTATTAATTGTCTTTTGTTTGAAACACTCCTGTCAATGTTGAGTAAGGACGCACACCTAATTACGCATATAGAAGTAGGACTAGTCTACCTGGCCTGTGTGCAAATGTAGGCCTATAAATGTGCCCATTTGTGGATGTCTGATAGTATTTCTGATTGTCTTAATGCACCACCACTAATGAGTTGTGGAGCTTCTCAAAACAAATGTTTCTTCACCTCAAACAGCAACTGCACCTCAGTGACGCTCAAGGTCCTCAACGATATCTTAACCGCCATCGATAAGAAACATTACTGTGCTGCCGTATTCATTGACCTGGCCAAGGCTTTCGACTCTGTCAATCACCACATCCTCATCGGCAGACTCAATAACATTGGTTTCTCAAATGATTGCCTCGCCTGGTTCACCAACTACTTCTCTGATAGAGTTCAGTGTGTCAAATCGGAGGGCCTGTTGTCCCGACCTCTGGCAGTCTCTATGGGGGTGCCACAGGGTTCAATTCTTGGGCCGACTCTCTTCTCTGTATACATCAATGATGTCGCTCTTGCTGCTGGTGAGTCTCTGATCCACCTCTACGCAGACGACACCATTCTGTATACTAATGGCCCTTCTTTGGACACTGTGTTAACAACCCTCCAGACGAGCTTCAATGCCATACAACTCTCCTTCCGTGGCCACCAACTGCTCTTAAATACAAGTAAAACTAAATGCATGCTCTTCAACCGATCGCTGCCTGCACCTGCCCGCCCGTCCAGCATCACTACTCTGGACGGTTCTGACTTAGAATATGTGGACAACTACAAATACCTTGGTGTCTGGTTAAACTGTCAAACATCTCCAATCCAAAGTTAAATCTAGAACTGGCTTCCTATTTCGCAACAAAGCATCTTTCACTCATGCTGCCAAACATACCCTCATAAAACTGACCATCCTACCGATCCTCGACTTCGGCGATGTCATTTACAAAATAGCCTCCAATACCCTACTCAATAAATTGGATGCAGTCTATCACAGTGCCATCCGTTTTGTCACCAAAGCCCCATATACTACCCACCACTGTGACCTGTACACTCTCGTTGGCTGGCCCTCGCTTCATACTCGTCGCCAAACCCACTGGCTCCAGGTCATCTACAAGACCCTGCTAGGTAAAGTCCCCCCTTATCTCTGCTCACTGGTCACCATAGCAGCACCCACCTGTAGCACGCGCTCCAGCAGGTATATCTCTGGTCACCCCCAAAGCCAATTCCCCCTTCGGCCGCCTCTCCTTCCAGTTCTCTGCTGCCAATGACGGGAACGAACTACAAAAATCTCTGAAACTGGAAACACTTATCTCCCTCACTAGCTTTAAGCACCAGCTGTCAGAGCAGCTCACAGATTACTGCACCTGTACATAGCCCATCTATAATTTAGCCCAAACAACTGCCTCTTCCCCTACTGTATGTATTTATTTATTTTGCTCCTTTGCACCCCATTATTTCTATTTCTACTTTGCACTTTCTTCTACTTCAAATCTACCATTCCAGTGTTTTACTTGCTATATTGTATTTACTTTGCCACCACGGCCTTTTTGTCATTACCTTCCTTATCTCACCTCATTTGCTCACATTGTATATAGACTTATTTTTCTACTGTATTATTGACTGTATGTTTGTTTTACTCCATGTGTAACTCTGTGTTGTTGTATGTTGTCGAACTGCTTTGCTTTATCTTGGCCAGGTCGCAATTGTAAATGAGAACTTGTTCTCAACTTGCCTACCTGGTTAAATAAAGGTAAAAAAAATAAAATAAAATATCAATGTCCCTGTTTTATTAGATAGTACTCACTGTATTTACTGGTGTTAATCAGATCAATGTCCCTGTTTTATAAGATAGTACTCACTGTATTTACTGGTGTTAATCAGATCAATGTCCCTGTTTTATTAGATAGTACTCACTGTATTTACTGGTGTTAATCAGATCAATGTTCCTGTTTTATTAGATAGTCCTCACTGTATTTACTGGTGTTAATCAGATCAATGTCCCTGTTTTATTAGATAGTACTCACTGTATTTACTGGTGTTAATCAGATCAATGTTCCTGTTTTATTAGATAGTCCTCACTGTATTTACTGGTGTTAATCAGATCAATGTCCCTGTTTTATAAGATAGTACTCACTGTATTTACTGGTGTTAATCAGATCAATGTCCCTGTTTTATAAGATAGTACTCACTGTATTTACTGGTGTTAATCAGATCAATGTTCCTGTTTTATTAGATAGTCCTCACTGTATTTACTGGTGTTAATCAGATCAATGTCCCTGTTTTATAAGATAGTACTCACTGTATTTACTGGTGTTAATCAGATCAATGTCCCTGTTTTATTAGATAGTACTCACTGTATTTACTGGTGTTAATCAGATCAATGTCCCTGTTTTATTAGATAGTACTCACTGTATTTACTGGTGTTAATCAGATCAATGTCCCTGTTTTATTAGATAGTACTCACTGTATTTACTGGTGTTAATCAGTTCGCCAGTCTTCTCTTCTTCGTCCTCCTCTAATGTGACAGTAATCTCCCCCTCTTCATCCTAAAAACGTTTTCATTTTCTTTCACTTCCTCCTCTTCTTTCACAGTAACATCCTCCTCCTCTTTCACTCTGAACGCGTCTTCCTCTTCTTTCACTGAAACGTCTTTCTCTTCTTCTTTCACGGTAACAGCCTCACCCTCTACTTCTTGTTTTACTGTGACATCCTCCTCTTCCTTCTCCTCTTTCACGACAACGTTCAGCCCCAGAGCTTCTTTCTCCGTCCAACAGACCTCCTCTTTATCAGGAGGAGAGTAGCTTAGTGAGCGCATGGTCAGGGATGTTAGCTAGCTAGGCTAGTGCTAACTTAACCAGCCAGATAGTTGCAACGTAAATATTAAATTAAATGGGGTAGCTAGTTGTTTACACATAAGTATGTTTAAATCACAGTTGCAATTAAACCTGGAAAGTGTCTAAAGAACTTGAATGTTCAGACTTTGTTGGCTAGCGAGCTACCGAGGTGGCTGCAGTTGTTGAAGAAGCGTTCCGTCCACTAGATTATACGTCACACTAGAAACATCGCCTGAAAGACACATATCGCCATCTGCTGTCTGGAGGGAGGAAACGCAGTTGAGGAGGGAAAACTATTTTTATTCTTCATTGAATTATAATATTATAAAGCAGTTTAGGGAAACGTTTTGTTCTCTCCATTAAATATGAATATTATATCAACACGTACAAAGAGCAACAAGTGTTGTTTGATTAGTTCAGATTTTTTTTATGAGAATTTAAAACAAACTCTACATCTACTCCACATCTGTATTTCTGATTCAGTCAAATAACTAGATATCAAAATAAGCACCTAGTTATTGATACCCTTGATAAAGATGAGCTAAAATTACTGTATAAAATAAATAAACTTTACCCACTACCAGGATATTTTAGCCCAAAACCTGGTTACCTCTCTGCTAGGAGGCTGAAACTTGGCCATAAGTGGATCTTCCAGCAAGACACATCAACATCCACAAAGAAACGGTTATTTGGGCACAAAATCAAAAATGTTCTATGGCCATCTCAGTCTTCGGACTTGAACTCCATTGAAAACCTGTGGTTTGAATTGAACAGGGCAGTCCATAAGACAGACTAAATAAAACAAAGACCTGGAGAGATTCTGTATGGAGGAAGGGTCTAAGATCCCACCCAATGTGTTCTCTAATCTCATAAAACATTTCAGTGTTGTTATCCTCCCAAGGGGAGGGTGCTGGAGTATTGAAAACATGGGTGGCAATAATTCAGACCCCAACCTTTTGAGAATTACATTTTAAACTAAATCTCTTTCTCTGAGCAATTGTATTAGTATAAAATAATATAATTTCCTTTTTTTGTGTTGGTGTAACAATACATCATGTAGATGTATATAATGAACAGACTAGGTCTATACTGCTCCTACATGGTGTAACAATACATCATGTAGATGTATATAATGAACAGACTAGGTCTATACTGCTCCTACATGGTGTAACAATACATCATGTAGATGTATATAATGAACAGACTAGGTCTATACTGCTCCTACATGGTGTAACAATACATCATGTAGATGTATATAATGAACAGACTAGGTCTATACTGCTCCTACATGGTGTAACAATACATCATGTAGAAGTATATAATGAACAGACTAGGTTCTATCCTATTCTGCTGTATCTGTCTATGTATTACTCATCACATATGTATATACTGTATTCTATCCTATTCTACTGTATCTCTCTATGCATTACTCATCTCATATGTATATACTGTATTCTATCCTATTCTACTGTATCTGTCTATGTATTACTCATCTCATATGTATATACTGTATTCTATACTATTCTACTGTATTTTAGTCTATGCCACTCTGACATTGCTCGTCCAAATATTTATATATTCTTAATTCCATTCCTTTACTTTAGATGTGTGTATTTGTTGTGAAGTTGTTACATATTATTGCACTGTTGTCCTTGAGTGGTCCAGCCAGAGCCCGGACTTGAACCCGATCAAACATCTCTGGAGAGACCTGAAAATAGTTGTGCAGCGATGCTCCCCATCCAACCTGACAGAGCTTGAGAGGATCTGCAGAGAAGAATGGGAGAAACTCCCCAAATACAGTTGTGCCAAGCTTCTAGTGTCATACCCAAGAAGACTCAAGGCTGTAATCGCTGCCAAAGGTGTTTCAACAAAGTACTGAGTTAAGGGTCTGAACACTTATGTAAATGTAGGATTGGGCCGTTGTCATCAAACTTCCATGATTAGTAAGAGATCTAAGATACCACCCAATGTGTTCTCTAATCTCATGGTGTTTGGTTTACATGTGTAGTAGAGGGATATTTCCAGTGCAGTACATGTGTAAAGGGTGTTGAGGGATAATTCCAGTACAGTACATGTGTAAAGGGTGTAGAGGGATAATCCCAGTGCAGTACATGTGTAAAGGGTGTAGAGGGATAATCCCAGTGCAGTACATGTGTAAAGGGTGTAGAGGGATAATCCCAGTGCAGTACATGTGTAAAGGGTGTAGAGGGATAATCCCAGTGCAGTACATGTGTAAAGGGTGTTGAGGGAAAATCCCAGTGCAGTACATGTGTAAAGGGTGTAGAGGGATTATTCCAGTGCAGTACATGTGTAAAGGGTGTAGAGGGATAGTTCCAGTGCAGTACATGTGTAGAAGGATAATTCCAGTGCAGTACATGTGTAAAGGGTGTAGAGGGATAATCCCAGTGCAGTACATGTGTAGAAGGATAATTCCAGTGCAGTACATGTGTAAAGGGTGTAGAGGGATAATCCCAGTGCAGTACATGTGTAAAGGGTGTAGAGGGATTATTCCAGTGCAGTACATGTGTAAAGGGATAATCCCAGTGCAGTACATGTGTAAAGGGTGTAGAGGGATAATCCCAGTGCAGTACATGTGTAAAGGGATAATCCCAGTGCAGTACATGTGTAAAGGGTGTAGAGGGATAATTCCAGTGCAGTACATGTGTAAAGGGATAATCCCAGTGCAGTACATGTGTAAAGGGTGTAGAGGGATTATTCCAGTGCAGTACATGTGTAAAGGGTGTTGAGGGATAATTCCAGTGCAGTACATGTGTAAAGGGTGTTGAGGGATAATCCCAGTGCAGTACATGTGTAAAGGGTGTTGAGGGATAATTCCAGTGCAGTACATGTGTAAAGGGTGTAGAGGGATAATCCCAGTGCAGTACATGTGTAAAGGGTGTTGAGGGATAATCCCAGTGCAGTACATGTGTAAAGGGTGTAGAGGGATTATTCCAGTGCAGTACATGTGTAAAGGGTGTAGAGGGATAGTTCCAGTGCAGTACATGTGTAGAAGGATAATTCCAGTGCAGTACATGTGTAAAGGGTGTAGAGGGATAATCCCAGTGCAGTACATGTGTAGAAGGATAATTCCAGTGCAGTACATGTGTAAAGGGTGTAGAGGGATAATCCCAGTGCAGTACATGTGTAAAGGGTGTAGAGGGATTATTCCAGTGCAGTACATGTGTAAAGGGATAATCCCAGTGCAGTACATGTGTAAAGGGTGTAGAGGGATAATCCCAGTGCAGTACATGTGTAAAGGGATAATCCCAGTGCAGTACATGTGTAAAGGGTGTAGAGGGATAATTCCAGTGCAGTACATGTGTAAAGGGATAATCCCAGTGCAGTACATGTGTAAAGGGTGTAGAGGGATTATTCCAGTGCAGTACATGTGTAAAGGGTGTTGAGGGATAATTCCAGTGCAGTACATGTGTAAAGGGTGTTGAGGGATAATCCCAGTGCAGTACATGTGTAAAGGGTGTTGAGGGATAATTCCAGTGCAGTACATGTGTAAAGGGTGTAGAGGGATAATCCCAGTGCAGTACATGTGTAAAGGGTGTTGAGGGATAATCCCAGTGCAGTACATGTGTAAAGGGTGTAGAGGGATAATTCCAGTGCAGTACATGTGTAAAGGGTGTTGAGGGATAATCCCAGTGCAGTACATGTGTAAAGGGTGTAGAGGGATAATCCCAGTGCAGTACATGTGTAAAGGGTGTTGAGGGATAATCCCAGTGCAGTACATGTGTAAAGGGTGTTGAGGGATAATTCCAGTGCAGTGGTTATTGACTGCAGACTTAAAATGCTGAAAACAGGTCCCTAGTGGAATGACAACAACATGGCTGCTTGTTAAAGAAGAGATGGAGAGAGAGACAGAGATAACCATATACATTGCACATGGACCGTAAGAAATCCTGAATGTATTGAAATGCCTGGGCTCGCAGGGGATGTGTTAGTTCATAACCCATCATTTATACCTGTTAGTTCATAACCCATCATTTATACCTGTTAATTCATAACCCATCATTTATACCTGTTAATTCATAACCCATCATTTATACCTGTTAATTCATAACCCATAATTTATACCTGTTAATTCATTACCCATCATTTATACCTGTTAGTTCATAACCCATCATTTATACCTGTTAGTTCATAACCCATCATTTATACCTTTTGCTTGAAAGGGGTGGTTCAGGCAGGCTGGCCCGCTCCCTAACCATACTTCTTACTTGACAGGAACTAATGGGGATCCATAATAAACCCTAGGAAGAGTAGCTGCTGCCTTGACAGGAAATAATGGGGATCCATAATAAACCCCAGGAAGAGTAGCTGCTGCCTTGGCAGGAACTAATGGGGATCCATAATAAACCCCAGGAAGAGTAGCTGCTGCCTTGACAGGAAATAATGGGGATCCATAATAAACCCCAGGAAGAGTAGCTGCTGCCTTGACAGGAACTAATGGGGATCCATAATAAACCCCAGGAAGAGTAGCTGCTGCCTTGGCAGGAACTAATGGGGATCCATAATAAACCCCAGGAAGAGTAGCTGCTGCCTTGGCAGGAACTAATGGGGATCCATAATAAACCCCAGGAAGAGTAGCTGCTGCCTTGGCAGGAAATAATGGGGATCCATAATAAACCCCAGGAAGAGTAGAAGAGTAGCTGCTGCCTATATTTGTGTCTCTTTACTCTCGGATTCTAAAAAGCTAATTAGCATCAAAGTAGACGACATGGAAGACTACAAATCCCTGCAAGCTCCTGCATGTCATCTCTAGCCAACACCTTTCACAGAACAGGTCACTGAATTGTCCATTGAAATACATTTTGACAATTGAATCATTGCTACATTAAGGCCTGATTGGTGGAGTGCTGCAGAGATGGTTGTCCTTCTGGAAGGTTCTCCCATCTCCACAGAGGAACTCTGGAGCTCTGTCAGAGTGAACATCGGGTTCTTGTTCACCTCCCTGACCAAGGCCCTTCTCCCACGATTTCTCAGTTTGGCCGGGCAGCCAGCTCTAGGAAGAGTCTTGGTGGTTCCAAACTTCTTCCATTTAAGAATGATGGAGGCCACTGTGTTCTTGGGGACCTTCAATGCTGAAGAAAGTTTTTGGTACCCTTTCCCAGATCTGTTTCTCGACACAATCCTGTCTCAGAGCTCTATGGACAATTTCTTTGACCTCATGGCTTGGTTTTTGCTCTGACATGCACTGTAAACTGTGGGACCTTACATAGACAGGTGTGTGCCTTTCCAAATCATGTCTAATCAATTGAATTTACCGCAGGTGGACTCCAATCAAGTTGTAGAAACATCTCAAGGATAATCAATGGAAACAGGATGCATCTGAGCTCAATTCTGAGTCTCATAGCAAAGGGTCTGAATACTCAAGTAAATACATTTGAAAAAATGTTTTAAAAAAAAACTGTTTTTGGTTTGTCATTATGGGGTATTGTGTGTAGATTGATGAGGGGAAAAAATTATAAAATTTTAGAATAAGGCTGTAATGTAACAAAATGTGGAAAAGTGAAGGGGTCTGAATACTTTACGAATGCACTGTATACCGCTGGTAGAGTTTTCTACCATTGGCAGTTTTGTACACAGTCATGTGATACGTGGTACAGAAAAGTCCAATCTTAGGAGAGTACATGGGAGGCACTATACAGTGTGTCTGCAGGCGGCTATCTGGTCAAAACCACTGATACAGGTGCCCCTCCACCATCTGGTGGGATGGATCATGTCTACAGAGAAACTTAGATTCAAATACTTAGATGTGTGTGTATTGGGTCTATGTTGTGAAATTGTTAGATATTACTTGTTAGATATTACTGCACCGTCTGAGATAGAAACACAAGCATTTCGCTACACCCGCAGTAACATCTGCTAAACATGTGTATGTGACCAATAAAATGTGATTTTGATTTGAAATAAACGTCCTATTTATCAAAGGTGCTTTTGTCTGGGGTCAAAATGACTCCAAAGGATTTGAATTTGTTAAAAGTCCATATTGATACAGAAACACTAAACCATGATTTAGATTTATTAAGAACAAGTTGATTGACAAAGTCATGAAGAATTGAATAAAATACATTTTGGCTATGATAAAAGATATGCCTCTGGGGTCAAAATGATCCATGTCAGAAGTATGGTTCAATGCAAATATGTAGTGGGTGTAAAGTTTGTTTTAAATTCTCACTCATTAAAAACGAATCAATCAACACATGCTTCTCTTTGAACGACTTAATATAATATTAAACTTTCCTGAAATAAATGAAAAATAAACGTTTGGTTCCTCAACTGCGTTGCCCACTCCAGTCAGCAGATGGCGATGTGCGTCTTTTAGGTTCAGGCGATGCTGCCAGTGTGACGTCTAATCTAGTGGACGGGACGCTCCTTCAACAACAACAGCTAGTCAGACACCTCGGTAGCTTTCTAGCAAACATAGCTACAACATTCACGCTCTTTACACTGGTTTGGTGTATATTAAACACACTTCTGTCGTATGTACTTGTTGGCCCATTTAATTATATATTTACGTTGTTTGTCAGCTAGCTGGTTTGCTAAGTTATCTTAGAACTAGGCTAGTCGCTAATGCTAACTAGCTAACATCTCCGACCATGAGTTCACTAAGCTACTCTCCTCCTGCTAAAGAAGCGGAGGTCTGCTGGACGGAGAAAGAAGCTCTAGTGAAAGAGGAGGAGGAAGAGGAGGCTGTTACAATACAAAAACAAGTAGAGGGTGAAGCTGTTACCGTGAAAGAAGAAGAGAAAGACGTTACAGTGAAAGAAGAGGAAGACGCGTTCAGAGTGAAAGAGGAGAAGGATGTTACTGTAAAAGAAGAGGCGGCAGAGAAAGAGGAGGATTCAGTTTTTGGAGTGAAAGGGGAGGGGAAGATGACTGTCACATTGAAGGAAGAAGAGGAGGTTGGAGATCTGTTTAACACCAGTAAGTACCGTCTCTGCAGTCGTTGAACCAATATGCAGTAAAGGGGTTCTACACTTTAATGTTGTTCTGTAGGAATGGCTGAAGCTACACTGTAACGTGTAGAACATCAAGAGTGGACCATCAACAACACGTTAACAATTGATCAAATGCATCCAATGACAATGCCTGAAATACTGTAGTCCTCAATATCTCCTATTAGATTAGCCCAAGATGTTCTCTTAAAGGGGCAATCAGCAGTTGTTACATCCATTTTGGGACTTATACATTAATGATATGTACCCATCTGTTTCTTGAATAATCACTTATAAATGCCTCATGAGATTAGTTCAACTGTCGTACCCCATCCAAAATATAATCTTTTTTTACTCCAATGTTTGTCAGGAAATATAAACAAACACTGTATATCCTCAAAACATGGTTAAAACTAGAATGTTGATATCATGGATGGTTACATTTCTCCAGCTCCATCCCTCAGCTTTTTACCGAAACGGGCAGGGAGTTCGCTTTGTTATTGTTTCTACTGCTGATTTCTGCTTTAAACAACTTCTTCAGGATCTGTGTCCCGTCCACAGGACGGTTGAGCTAATGTATGCTAATGCGATTAGCATGAGGTTGTAAGTAACAAGAACATTTTCCAGGACATAGACATATCTGATATTGGTAGAAAGCTTAAATTCTTGTTAATCTAACTGCACTGTCCAATTTACAGTAGATATTACAGTGAAAGAATACCATGCTATTGTTTGAGGAGAGTGCACAGTTATGAACATGAAAAGTTATTAATAAACATATTAGACACATTTGGGCAGTCTTGATAGACAATTTTGAAAAGAAATGCAATGGCTCATTGGATCAGAATAAACTTTGCACATACACTGCTGCCCTCTAGTGGACAAAATCAAAATTGCACCTGGGCTGGAATAATGCATTATGGCCTTTCTCTTGCATTTCAAAGATGATGGTACAAAAAAATACAAAAGAACGGTTGTTTTTTTCTTTGTGTTATCTTTTACCAGATCTAATGTGTTAAATTCTCCTACATTCCTTTCACATTTCCACAAACTTCAAACTGTTTCCTTTCAAATGGTACCAAGAATATGCATGCCCTTGCTTCAGGGCCTGAGCTACAGGCAGTTAGATTTGGGAATATCATTTTAGGCAAAAATAGAAAAAAAGGGGCGGATCCTGATGTGATACTTTCATATCATGTCAAAATAATTTAACACAATACTTTTATATCACATCAAAATAATTTCAAATACTTTCACATAATACTTGCATATCACATCAAAATCGGTAACCAGTAGCAACGCCCCAAACGGTCCTAGAGGGCAGTCGTGCCTTGTGGTCGAACCAAATTAGTTTCTCATCATCTCTCCTCCTTCCTTCAGGCTTCCTTTTCTTCTTTGGACTTTATATGGCGGTTGGCAACCAACTTTAAGGTGCATTACCACCACCAACTGGAGTGTGGACCTCAGTTCATCTTTCAATCACCCACGTGGGTATATGCTTCTAAAAACCAATGAGGAGATGGGAGAGGTGGGAATTGCAGCGCGTCGAGAGTCACAAATAGAAGCAAGTTCTATTTTAGCGCCTGGCTACGCAGAAGCTCGTTGACGCGTGCAAGCAGTGTGGGTGCAATGATTGATTAACATGTATGTGTACATTTATTTATTCTGCAATGCTCGTGCACGTGACGCGAGCACTGTGGTCAGCATGTTAGTGGTAGAGCGTGCTCACCCCCTGGACTTTGTGTTCATGTACATCAGTTCATGTACGAGACTAGGGGACGTCTGGCACTGTTTCCCTGCTAGTCCAGCCTCAAGTTCTCTTGACAATCGTGTAGCATTATTTAGGAGGCTTAGTGTTTCTGATAGTGACTTCCTCTACTTGGTGCCCGTACCTCGGCTAAGTCTGAGTTGCGGGACAGGGAGATGGATTGGGTCTTTTGGTCGGATCAAACGTCTTGTCTGCCTGAGTGTGATGTGTACGATGTCTGCCCACTCTCAACCTAGCCTTGGGGATGGGCGGTAAACCGTATTTTACTACATACTAATATTGATGCACGAACCGGTTTGGGTTTTTACTTTACCTTCTATAAGTGTATTTCAATGTTTGGTTTGTAAAATGTGATGTACCCCAAAAACAAAACTTGTTCAGGAATCTGGGAGGGGGGAACCTCTTCATTCAGTATTCTGGAGATCTAGAAATCTATTCTGGGAGGGGGGAACCTCTTCATTCAGTATTCTGGAGATCTAGAAATCTATTCGGGAGGGGGGAACCTCTTCATTCAGTATTCTGGAGATCTAGAAATCTATTCGGGAGGGGGGAACCTCTTCATTCAGTATTCTGGAGATCTAGAAATCTATTCGGGAGGGGGGAACCTCTTCATTCAGTATTCTGGAGATCTAGAAATCTATTCGCCGCCTTCACAATGTCAAGCTTCTTTAGATTTGTGTATTAGTTTGACTAGTGCAATTTATCTCTTGCTCTATAAACACAACAAAGTCCACCTTCACTATTAGTGTCCTTCTCCTGCATGGCTTCAATGCAGACTGTGGGACATCCACTACCTTCTCTCTACTCACTCCTTCAGCTATTTTCACTGCCTGCACATAGGACACCTGCTGGATGGGCCTGATCCTAGCTACTGTGACATCCTTCATCCGTACAGGGCACTCCAGGATCTTGGGAACGTGATTCCCATCACAATTACAACAACATGCTTCATCTGACTCTTCAACTACGACATATTTATTCCTTGGACAAACACTTGCCACGTGTCCAAACTTTTACAATTGTAACACCGCAGCGGCTTGTCGTGTCTTTGGCTATGCCGGATTAAGTGATATGACATGCTAACCTATAAAATTCTTTCTCTGTAATTAATATTACCTGATTAAGCTAATCATGTAAATTTAATTAACTAGAAAGTCGGGGCACCACGGAAGAACGTTTATAGAGCCGTTATCTTCCGAATAAACTCTTAAAATACTTAGTAATATTTTACATCGATAGCAGTCAATATTAACCCTTATCTTATTTTCAGTCTCATAATGAAAGTTGTACATTCTTGGCTATCTTCATGAACCCTGGCTAACAAGTTGAATCAGCAATACAACATTGGGTTTAATTATTTATTTACTAAATACCTAAACTAATCACACAGAATTACAAATACACAGAATACAAATGATGTCATACAGAAAACATCCCTGGTGGACGGAACCTGTATGATGGCTGGTTACACAAAGGAAAGGGGGTTGGGCTTGAATGAAAGAGCGGGAAGATTTAGGAACAAAGAAACAGCAGCTATGCTATCGTAAATACATTATCTTATGCATTCTAAATTACCGCCCATTTGGAAAAGGAAAATGCAATAAATATTTACTCTGAGCTGCGCTTCGGTAGATTGGTCGTAGATGCTGGCCGGGTTGGCCAACAGATCTTCCTGTCCTCGGAAGAATGTCTCTGGTGGTAAATTGGATACGTGGTGGTATCTTCATCTGTTTGTTAGACTGGATGCGTCGTCCGTCCTTTCCTAGCCCACGTCTACAGCGGCTGCTGCTAACTCAACGGCTAGGAAGTATCACTTTTGTAGTGAATAAGCTCAAAGTTCATACCATTCGCTACCAAAGCTCACGCCGAGGTTGGCTTAGTTCTGTACTTGACGTGTGTCCTTCTAACGTAGAGGCTGCAGACCTCACGTACTGGAACATGAGGCTATCTTTTCGTCAAAGGCTTATATAGTGGAGAGGGGGAAGGATGTGTTTCATCGTTTATAACCCCTGTCTCTTCACAGGGGTGGGCCACTGATCAAGCAGGGCACTTTCCTTATGAAAACCCAATTCTCTCATTTGGAAGCTAAAATTACATTTAATCTCTTAACAAACTATTTCAATATCAAACATTTCAATTGCATAACAATTCCATGTGACTCTGATAACTAGAGGGTGTATACTTTCCCAGGTACAGTCATAATGTCTCAGATGACAACCGAACTGACATCCATACTCATTACATTCCAAAGCATATTTCCAACTGGTTTTATTACCAAAATATGGTTCCTTTCCCCATTTGTTTGATGTTCCCAGACTCTCTATATTTAACAGGACAGCAGTCCTTCAGGACAGCAGTCCTTCAGTAGGGTCAGAAAGAGAGGGGAAGGGAGAAAGGTATTTATGGGGGGGTCATAAACCTTACCCACAGGCCAACGTCATGACAGGCTTCTGTGCATAGGGTCTCACCGCATATCTCACATACCCAGGTTTTACATAAGATGGGAGAACCAGTTCACCAAACGACAGTAAAACCTTCCGTCTATCATTCAATTTAATGGACGTGCGTATACCTGGAATGTTTTCCCTAAACCACCCAGCCTCTATGTCCAACGCAACACCAGAGATGACACTTTTAACCGGTGCCCTACTCTGAAAGTCATAGCCTTCCACATCATACGTCCACATCTTGTTGAGTCACAGCGCTTCTCCTTTTGCGCTGTTGACACACAATCAGCATCATACCGCTCCTGGTCACTCGAACCGATTCCACTTTACCCAATTCATTCTTCACCATCTTTGAGACAGCTAACGGGTCACTTTACCCAATTCATCCTTCACCATCTTTGAGACCGCTAACGGGTCACTTTACCCAATTCATCCTTCACCATCTTTGAGACCTCTAACGGGTCACTTTACCCAATTCATCCTTCACCATCTTTGAGACAGCTAACGGGTCACTTTACCCAATTCATCCTTCACCATCTTTGAGACAGCTAACGGGTCACTTTACCCAATTCATCCTTCACTATCTTTGAGACCTCTAACGGGTCACCCTAAAAAACATCCTTGCTGATGATTCCCACTCCAACCATAAACTGCTGTTCATTACCAACTTTAACCCCTTTCACCAAAGCCCAATATACCACCCAACACCCACCCATAGCACACGCTCCAGCAGGTATATCTCACTGGTCATCCCCAAAGCCAACACCTCCTTTGGCCGCCTTTCCTTCCAGCTCTCTGCTGCCAGTGACTGGAACGAATTGCAAAAATTGCTGAAGCTGGAGACTTATATTTCCCTCACTAACTTTAAACATCAGCTATCTGAGCAGCTTACCGATCACTGCAGCTGTACATAGCCCATCTGTAAATAGCCCATCCAACTACCTACCATATCCCCATATTGTTTTTATTTATATTTTTGCTCTTTTGCACACCAGTATTTCTACTTACACATCATCATCTGCACATCTATCCCTCCAGTGTTAATTTGCTAAATTGTAATTACTTCACTACTATGGCCTATTTATTGCCGTGCCTCCTTACTCCATTTGCACACACTGTATATAGATTTTTCTATTGTTATTGACTACTTTTGTTTATCCCATGTGTTGTTGTTTTTTTGTCGCACTGCCTTGCTTTATCTTGGCCAGGTCGCAGTCGTAAATGAGAACTTGTTCTCAACTAGCCTACCTGGTTAAATAAAGGTGAAATAAAAAAATTAACCAAAGTGCTTCTTCATTCATTACTCTGGTAAAGACAGTTATGCCGTGCTCCATGTTGGATCCAACATCCCTAACAAATTGATGTTTATAATGTGTTATTGTCTGGTTGATTTACTGTAGGGTCTCGTTAGTCTGTTTGGAGACAGAGATACTTAGCTCATAATGTGTAGAGAATTGTTCCTTGATGGATAGGCTATTGTACAACACACAGAGCTATTTTCCTTTATTCAGGACATTTAGAATGACAACACATTACAGTGGGATTATTCACAAAATGATCTGGTGATCAAGTTATGAAATGTCATTACAAAGACATTTTAGTTTCCATGTTTCACCTGAAATATTAAATGATTTATAGTCCTAGGTCTATATTGTTAGGGGAAGTTATGGGTCCTACAGTAGGTCTATGTTATTGTTATGGGTCCTACAGTAGGTCTATGTTGTTATTAGGTGAAGTTATGGGTCCTACAGTAGGTCTATGTTATTGTTAGGTGAAGTTATGGGTCCTACAGTAGGACTATGTTGTTGTTAGGTGAAGTTATGGGTCCTACAGTAGGTCTATGTTGTTGTTAGGTGAAGTTATGGGTCCTACAGTAGGTCTATGTTGTTGTTAGGTGAAGTTATGGGTCCTACAGTAGGTCTATGTTGTTGTTAGGTGAAGTTATGGGTCCTACAGTAGGTCTATGTTGTTGTTAGGTGAAGTTATGGTTCCTACAGTAGGTCTATGTTATTGTTATGGGTCCTAGAGGACACTATGTATGTCATGCAACAACATCCAAAGTGCTTCTTCGTTCATTACATAGGTATGATTGTTGTTAGGTGAAGTTATGGGCCAATTTGGCAAACAGTGTACAAACCCTCATTGTCAGGCTGGTGGAAAAGCCAAAGAGCATTTTACTGGTTGAAGTGTTTTCTAAGTACAAAGTGGTTGATTTGCGATGACGACACAAACATTATATTAAGCAGGAAATTCAAACAAGCCTTACAATTATAATCCAAAGTAGTGTGAAATGAACTCATAATCTAATATCTTCCTGGAAATGGAGGTTACTCCCCTGAGTTTTCCCCCATTCACATTCAGAATACATTGTGAAAAACTAAAATCTTTTCTCACCATTTTTGCTCCAGGCAGATATACTACATCCATAACTAGTAGTTTCCTCATTACCAGATATACTACATCCATAACTAGTGGTTTCCTCATTAGCAGATATACTACATCCATAAATAGTGGTTTCCTCATGACCAGATATACTGCATCCATAACTAGTGGTTTCCTCATTACCAGATATACTACATCTATAACTAGTGGTTTCCTCATTACCAGATATACTACATCCATAACTAGTGGTTTCCTCATTACCAGATATACTACATCCATAACTAGTGGTTTCCTCATTACCAGATATATTACATCCATAACTAGTGGTTTCCTCATTACCAGATATAGTACATCCATAACTAGTGGTTTCCTCATTACCAGATATAGTACATCCATAACTAGTGGTTTCCTCATTACCAGATATACTACATCCATAACTAGTGGTTTCCTCATTAGCAGATATACTACATCCATAACTAGTGGTTTCCTCATTACCAGATATACTACGTCCATAACTAGCGGTTTCCTCATTACCAGATATACTACATCCATAACTAGCGGTTTCCTCATTACCAGATATACTACGTCCATAACTAGCGGTTTCCTCATTACCAGATATACTACATCCATAACTAGCGGTTTCCTCATTACCAGATATACTACATCCATAACTAGTGGTTTCCTCATTAGCAGATATACTACATCCATAACAAGTGGTTTCCTCATTACCAGATATACTACATCCGTAACTAGTGGTTTCCTCATTACCAGATATACTACATCCATAACTAGTGGTTTCCTCATTACCAGATATACTACATCCATAAATAGTGGTTTCCTCATTACCAGATATACTACATCCATAACTAGTGGTTTCCTCATTACCAGATATACTACATCCATAACTAGCCATTTCCTCATTAGCAGGGATGAGTTTCTGCAACCAAATTGTGTGCTTTGCCCTCGTGCCGCAATTCTAGCAAACACAGAAAGGGGCCTATATTGGAGACCAAAGTCGTCTGGCACATTGCTTAGGGTTTCAACAACTTTAATAATTTCTTTCTAGCCTACAATCATTGGTTTTACTACTAATGTGAAAACAAGACTAAAGATGACTATTCTTGCTCTTTTTAAGACAAATGTCAAGTAAATCATTTTAACATTGATTACAGACGTCAGTTGTTGTACATCACCTTATACAGTGGATTACGCTGTTTTGGGCCTTTAATCATCTGTCTAACTTTGTTGTTCACACAGGAGAGATATGGGACTATCGTGGATCCTCTGGGGAGCCTCAACAACCTCTTGATGCTGAAGAGGCAGAGAAGAGTCTCTCCAGATCAGAACACCTCAATAAACACCAGCAGAGACCCACAGGGAAGAGAACTCACTGCTGCTCTGACTGTGGGAAGAGATTCACCTCATCAGGCATTAAAATTCATCAGAGAATACACACAGGAGAGAAACCTTTTAGCTGTGATCAATGTGGGAAGAGTTTTACTTCATCTGATTATCTGACAGTACACCAGAGAATACACACAGGAGAGAAATCTTATAGCTGTGGTCAATGTGGGAAGAGTTTTGGTCAATCTGGAGAACTGACTTTACACCAGAGAATACACACAGGAGAGAAACCTTTTAGCTGTGATCAATGTGGGAAGAGTTTTACTACATCTGATCATCTGACAGTACACCAGAGAATACACACAGGAGAGAAACCTTATAGCTGTGATCAATGTGGGAAGAGTTTCACTACATCAAGCATTCTGACTGTACACCAGAGAAGACACACAGGAGAGAAACCTTATAGCTGTGGTCAATGTGGGAAGAGTTTTGGTCAATCTGGAGAACTGACTTTACACCAGAGAATACACACAGGAGAGAAACCTTTTAGCTGTGATCAATGTGGGAAGAGTTTTACTACATCTGATAATCTGACAGTACACCAGAGAATACACACAGTAGAGAAATCTTATAGCTGTGGTAAATGTTGGAAGAGTTTTGGTCAATCTGGACATCTGACAGTGCACCAGAGAACACACACAGGAGAGAAACCTTATAGGTGTGGTAAATGTGGGAAGAGTTTTGGTCAATCTGGACATCTGACTCAACACAAGAGAACACACACAGGAGAGAAACCTTATAGCTGTGGTCAATGTGACAAGAGATACTCTGATAAAAGATCTCTGATCAAACATCAGAAAATACATGGAGTTGTTTCATGATATCAATGAAATAATGTCACAATGTAGAATGTTTAAACATTGTAGTAGGAATATTTTAATGATGTCACAATGTAGAAACCTAAACGTTTGTCCCCTGTTCTATTGATTTCAACATGATATGGATATCAGCCTTATGGAAAAATACAGGCTCTGAATTGACAGAGTTACTATTTATGAGATTTAACAAAAAAGAGTTGTGTTACACTTACCACGTTGGTGACCCACTTGAATCAAAATGTATCTGGCTGTTTTCTACAAATTGTCCTCTAACCACTGATGTACACATTATTCCCAGATTCCGTGTGGTTTTTGAGGTGTTAGTTTTAACAGGACGTGCAACCTCATCTCCCTCCTCTCACACAAATGATTTCAACATGATATCGATGAGTTATGAAAAATAAGTGTTGTGTTCCTTTGTTCAGCGACCCCTACATTTAAATGCATCACTCCAAAATGTAGCTGACTGTCTTCTGCAGGTTGTCCTTTAACCAGTGAGGTGAAAGATATCTCCCATTTCCATGTGTTTGTATTTTGTTGTCAAGTTTCAACAGCACGTACAACCTGATTTCCCCCCTAATCAATATCAGTAGTTTATTGCTACTTGTCAAAACAACAGTGTTTTTGGTGCTTGTGTCCATGGCGAGGACAACTTGGTTTCTGATTGTCTCAAGGTGGGCAGTCAAAGAAAATTGTGTTTTGCATTTAGCCAGTGAGTTGCTATGGATCTTATTTTGACTGCATGTTTTTCCGATTTGGAGATGAGTTTTGTTTGGGCTCCAAGTGGACGAGAGTTCTAGAAGCTAGTGAGTTTTAGGACGACAGTCAGAAGCTAATTTTATAAATTTATTTATTTTTCTATTTTTTAATTGTTGACAGCCAGTAGACACCATGTTTATATTGGTGAAGGTGAAGCATTGTAGTTGATTATAATGTGAAATGGAAGTTATTTTCTGTTGGTGGTAAGCATTCTATTAAGGTGTTACAGTCTTTGGTTTTTCCATTTATATTTTGAGGTTGGACTTTAGCACGTCTAGCTCGTTAGCACGTCTAGCTCGTTAGCACGTCTAGCTCGTTAGCACGTCTAGCTCGTTAGCACGTCTAGCTCGTTAGCACATAGGACGCACTGATTGGTGTCACCTCGTTAGTCAGTATGTGTTACACCTGTGCTGGCTTGTCCATCTCGTTAGTGGGAAGGTGTTTCACCTGAGCTGGTCCAGGTTCTATTTAAGAGTGTCTGGCCCAGTGTTCCAGTTGTCTTGATACATGTGGAGAGTCAACACCTTTAGTTGCTCCACCTTTTTGGTTTACTTCCTGTCTTTAAGTTTGGTGTGGGTTTTTCTTTTGTTTGCCTCTTCTTGGGCAGATTTAGTGGGTCTCATGGTGGGTGTCTTTTAGGTCCCAGTTGTTGTTACTAGTCAACTTTCAGTGGACACTGAGAGCAAAACTACAAGATTATGTTATAATACTTTTATTGCATCAAATGGTTGTTTTATGCAACAGAATAGAGGGTTCTTAGAACTATTGTGTCTGTGTGTTCTACTGAGGATGGGCCTCTGGGAGAAAACACTGACAGGAGATTTACAATGTCTTTTGGGTGATAAAACCTAAAGAGACTGCATTCCAGAGCATGAGTTAATGTTTCTGTTCTATATGGTACCAGGGAGAGATGACCTCAGGGCCAGACCCTGGTCTCTACACAAAGAGTACTGTTTTTACAGCAGATACTGTCTGCTGAGAATTATAAGTATCTTTCATACAAATCTTAACCTTGTGACCCGTTCTATACATCTGTTGTTGGTCATTTAGGTTGAAAGGGGTGTATCTTGGCTGTAAAATACCTTTGTACATTTGTATCGTGGCTCTCAAGATTCGTCGACCAGCCATCAATTATCGTAGAGCACTCAATTGATTCACTTTATATGTGTGTGTTGTTTTGACCTGCTTCCGTATTAGTAAGTGAATAAAGATTTAGTTTTAGAATAACTCTGACTTGTGTGATAAGTTTGTCTCAATTGATATTAAAGAAATTAACCACCACGTATGGGGATGTGAATCTTGACTTGGTGAGCGCTCCTGGTGACCTGGGTAAATGGTGCACCAGGGATCCCTCTAACTTGGGATCTCAGGGAGACCACACTTAGAGAACGGAGCAAATGGACCCACCTTTGATCTGAGAGGCAGTGAGCCGAGTGGATACCACATCTCGAACGTAGTTTAAAAAAAGAAAGAGGTGAGCGAAACACAAAGTTGAGTTTTTAGAAAATCCTCGTAGGCTCTGAGTGTGTATTCCTGTGTGGAGGTGTAAACAGGGCCCAGTCAGGAGGCTCTGAGGCTGAGTCAGCTATCTCTGTAAACTGGATGAGAACTAGAATCTGTGTTTACTAGTTAAGACCATTTATGATATAGTGTAAGATATTAAGGTGCACCTGTAATTGTTTTAAACCTGTAATTGTTTTAAACCTGGACCCCATTTTAGAAGTATTGAAAGATGTAAATGTATGAGTTTCATTATCCTAGGAACTAACCATTAGATAGAAATGTGGAAATATTCCTGCAGGTTAAAATATTGTTGAAAAACAACTAATTGATTAGGTATGTTTGGGAATAGCATTGTGTGAATGTGGTATGAGAGTTGTGTGACTGTGATATGAGAGTTGTGTGACTGTGATATGAGAGTTGTGTGACTGTGATATGGGAGTTGTGTGACTGATATGAGAGTTGTGTGACTGTGATATGAGTCTTAATCTGACGTTTGGATAGTAACATATAGAAATATGCTTAATCAGATGATTGAAATATGGATAATAAGCGGGATGATATTTTAGAAAGCAGCGGAAGGTCTATAGTTCCTGGGAGGCTTGATTTTGCCGTGGTCTCTGGGAGGTTAGAGAACAGTTGAGGATCCCATGGTCATTGTCTGGGAAACTAAAGTTTATTTTTGGTTCTGCTGGGAGGATGTTTGGAGAGATGCTTCGTTGCTATGGAGAGTCCCTGAAAAAGCAAATGGAATGGTTGTCGTGACTACCTGAGAATTTCTTACGTTTTATATGGATTCTGTGAATATATGAAAATATGATGAATTGTATGTGTGTATAATGATTACTAGAGATTTGATGAAGTAATACTGGGAATATAATTAGATACAATTTAAACAACCCATATGTAGACGAACGTAGGTTTTGAGTTGGTATCTTTAATGGATCATTTGATAAAGATGAGGGTTAAGCATTATTAAACTGTCTACAAAGTCTGGGCAATTGTCTCAGAAACTGATGGGAGTGTGTCGACTTTAGGGTAAGTTGCCCTAAGGATGAAACTATAAAACGTCCGGGTACCTTAATTGAAATAAACTGCCCTTAAGGCGTAGGGTTGTTCCCAGTATGAGAGGAGTTGCTAGATTTATTGAATAAACCTTTTTCCATAAAGTTAGAGTGAACCAAGGTGGCTGACTAGCTGTTGATGTTGAAGAAGCGTCCCGTAAAGGTTCCTGGAGTTTAGGGGTTCTTCAAATTGAACATTGACACTGTGGGGGAACCCCTATAAGTTCCTCAAAGAACATTTTGGGGTTCATTTTTTTAACTCTCGGTCCACCCTCCCTGCATTATAAAAACATATTTTAATAACAACAATATTGACAATATTGATTTAAATAATTCATTGTTTATTTAGTGGCACCACAAATGTGAATTCATATTTACAAAACACATAAACAAATTGCAACATTTCTGCAGACATGTCAGACCCTAATAAATAATACATTTACTTTGTATAGTGCTTTTCATGACATTTAAAATATATAAATAATAATGATGTACAATAAAAATAACATTAAAAATGAATCATAGGTAAACTAACAATATTGTAGACTTGATGCTAAAAACAGATTTTTCAGCTTTAGTGTGTATATTGTATCCACTTAGTTATGTTAGGAAGTTTTCCATCTTTATGACCGGCCCTGTTAACTTCACCCCAAATTCTCTTATCCCCAGAACACAGTCACTTAACAACATAAGTGTTTTTCTGACATTTTTGGGAAATGTAAGGGAAAATAAAAAATCCAGTCGTAGCAGAGCCCCAAGTCCCATGGGGACGTCCTCTAGGGCCTGGATGTTCTCCCCATCAAAGGCCAGCGGGATTTCACTCTCATGGTGAAATGGATTTCCACCGATGTGCAGTAAAGGAGTGAAGAGAGGTGAAATCTGTGTCAACAAAAGTAAGAAAAGATTAATACACATACAATTAACAAAGCACATAACAAATGTTCAGCTGTAGTTTTATATAAGCATGCACACCTATGTTTATGAAGAAACAGATGATTGGTGCAGAGGCATACCTTGTCACGGACATAAAGGCCACTCGGGTCCTCATTGAAGAGGTAGGGCAAGAGCAGAATCGCTGCTGTGGTCTCCAGTCCTAGTAAAGTAAAGCAATGATCTTACTACACTTGCTCATTTTATTACAAAATACATTAGAGAAAGGGAAGGAATAAGAGCAGATCCCTCTTCTGTATTGTCCTTCAGGGACTGTCAGAATAGCAGGATGATGTCCTCACCCCTGCCTCGCCTCTCTACCTCTGATAGTCCTTGAATTATATTTTTGTCTATATCCATTCCATGGACTTGATTCATTTCTGAGAAGATCTGAAAAGATCATTTGCACACATTTGTATGCTAATAGATGTCAGTTTGTATTGACTGCTATGTAGGTTAAATGTACACTTCAAATGCAGCTGTCCTACAACATATCTGTACCTTCTTCTTGATCCCAATTGCATTGTGTCCATGTTCTGTCCTATAAGAGTTTCAAAGGAAGAGAAAATGTGTCAAAGAATAGTCTTACAAGCATTAAAAAAAAATATATATATATATTAAATAAATATTGAAATATAAATGGCATCAACATACAATGTAATGTAAAATAGAAGAACATATTGGAGAAAGCACTAGCCAATACAGTACTGCCATACAGTAACAGTACTGCCATACAGGCATAATATCACATTTCAAGATATCTTTGTACACAAATTGTTCAATATTTTATCAGGCTGACTTGAAAGATTATACACAACATTTTGCTGCGTGGCAATACTGTGTTTGGATTCTGAAGAGCATTTATACAAAAGAGGTAGTCTAGACACTGTATTAATACCATTATGCATTTGAATCCCATCTACAGCTACCATCTAAGATATTAATTTCCCTCCACAAGGGGACGGACATGTAACGTTTCCAAAATGGGATAGTATTGTACATGTAACGTTTCCAAGATGGGATAGTATTGTACATGTAACGTTTCCAAAATGGGATAGTATTGTACATGTAACGTTTCCAAGATGGGATAGTATTGTACATGTAATGTTTCCAAAATGGGATAGTATTGTACATGTAACGTTTCCAAAATGGGATAGTATTGTACATGTAACGTTTCCAAAATGGGATAGTATTGTCCATATAACGTTATGCCCCTTTGTGAGTTAATAGTATTGCATGCTGTAGCAGCCTATATAAAGAGGAAGACCTCCATTGACGATTCAGTTCGTTGTAACATCTGGTCTGGACAGGTCACCGTCCTTAGTTAGTTAGTTAGTTAGTTAGTTAGTTAGTTAACGAAGCTAACGTTAGCTAGTTCATTATCACAAAAGTGAGAACTGCTCTAGATTGGAAACTTACGTTAATGAGTGTAAAGCCATGTTGGCTTTATAGAAACGATATACAATATATGGGAAAGAATATAGTTGAGGAAATAATCCAAACCTAGTTGTGCCTAGTTAGGACATAACGTTAGCTAGCTAGCTAACGGTACTGTACTGTAGCTCATACAACGCCGACGGTCAAACCCGGCTTTCTAATATTTACGTTCATTAACTATCGTAACGTTATGGAAGATATTCACAGAAAACCATCATTGTCTTCGTAATTCATTATTAATATGTTATATTATTATATAAATTATTTCGATAAATATTCAGAGCCAAACATCAACCCAACTTAACCTTTTTAACTGTTGTCGCATCCAAACTGGTCACCATCGTTTTCAGTTGTAATTGCGAAGTTCCCGGAAGAAGTCCAGCAACAACGGAGGTTCCTCGATGAACCCACCTTCTAACAAGTTCTTTGAAGAACCTTTTGGGGCTGTTTTTCATTGACCAAGAACCCTACGGTTCTTAGGGGATCTGAGAACAACTCCAGTTGAACCCTTCATTTTTAGAGTGTAGTCGGCTCTATTTACTCTCAGATTCAAACATGATGATTAGTATCAACGATCAAGTCAGCTGCTGCTGCTCCAATACAGTATGAGGTGAGACGGTGAACTGATGTTGAACCGGGCAGTCAGCCGCTGCTGCTCCAATACAGTATGAGGTGAGACGGTGAACTGATGTTGAACTGGGCAGTCAGCTGCTGCTGCTCCAATACAGTATGAGGTGAGATGGTGAACTGATGTTGAACCGGGCAGTCAGCTGCTGCTGCTCCAATACAGTATGAGGTGAGACGGTGAACTGATGTTGAACCGGGCAGTCAGCTGCTCCAATACAGTATGAGGTGAGAAGGTGAACTGATGTTGAACCGGGCAGTCAGCTGCTGCTGCTCCAATACAGTATGAGGTGAGACGGTGAACTGATGTTGAACCGGGCAGTCAGCTGCTGCTGCTCCAATACAGTATGAGGTGAGACGGTGAACTGATGTTGAACCGGGCAGTCAGCTGCTGCTGCTCCAATACAGTATGAGGTGAGACGGTGAACTGATGTTGAACCGGGCAGTCAGCTGCTGCTGCTCCAATACAGTATGAGGTGAGACGGTGAACTGATGTTGAACCGGGCAGTCAGCTGCTGCTGCTCCAATACAGTATGAGGTGAGACGGTGAACTGATGTTGAACTGGGCAGTCAGCTGCTGCTGCTCCAATACAGTATGAGGTGAGACGGTGAACTGATGTTGAACTGGGCAGTCAGCTGCTGCTGCTCCAATACAGTATGAGGTGAGATGGTGAACTGATGTTGAACCGGGCAGTCAGCTGCTGCTGCTCCAATACAGTATGAGGTGAGACGGTGAACTGATGTTGAACCGGGCAGTCAGCTGCTCCAATACAGTATGAGGTGAGAAGGTGAACTGATGTTGAACCGGGCAGTCAGCTGCTGCTGCTCCAATACAGTATGAGGTGAGACGGTGAACTGATGTTGAACCGGGCAGTCAGCTGCTGCTGCTCCAATACAGTATGAGGTGAGACGGTGAACTGATGTTGAACCGGGCAGTCAGCTGCTGCTGCTCCAATACAGTATGAGGTGAGACGGTGAACTGATGTTGAACCGGGCAGTCAGCAGCTGCTGCTCCAATACAGTATGAGGTGAGACGGTGAACTGATGTTGAACCGGGCAGTCAGCAGCTGCTGCTCCAATACAGTATGAGGTGAGACGGTGAACTGATGTTGAACCGGGCAGTCAGCTGCTGCTGCTCCAATACAGTATGAGGTGAGACGGTGAACTGATGTTGAACCGGGCAGTCAGCTGCTGCTGCTCCAATACAGTATGAGGTGAGACGGTGAACTGATGTTGAACTGGGCAGTCAGCTGCTGCTGCTCCAATACAGTATGAGGTGAGGAGGTGAACTGATGTTGAACTGGGCAGTCAGCTGCTGCTGCTCCAATACAGTATGAGGTGAGACGGTGAACTGATGTTGAATCATAATGATTAAGTTAATTAAAATTAATTAGTGAAACTGTTAAAAAATAGTATATGACATATTAAATATATTACTCTATTGTTATCATATAGAAACATCATGGAATATTGTACATCATATCAGCATCAACATACATTGTTTCATTCAATTTCACATAATAAGGATATTTAATATTTTCAAGTTCAGAAGTCATCACCTGCTATGTAAAAGAGACAGAAGAATGCACAATGGTCAATGCTATCTGGGATCCTTGGGACATCCCTACCCTAAACCCTAAGTGATTTAATAGTTGGTATTCAGCAGTCATAAAGCGTTATTTACTTTAACGAACTACTAAAATTGTGATTTTGTCAGACAGCATAGACAGCAGCTCTACACTTTATTGACTGACTGATCCATTCATCCTTCCATCCCTCCTCAGCCTTCCTCTCCTCTGAAGACCCAGTGAGGGTGGAGCTCAGTCAGAGTGCTGTTGAGGGACTGGTTAGGAAGAACACTTCTACAGCCAGAGAGGTGAGAGGTCACACATGGTTTAGATGGTAAATATTTATGTCCCCTTAGCGGTTCATCACGTCAGCAAAAGGGAATATGTTCCATCATCTATGTTTATTTACATTAGTGCAAATTGTCCACTGATATTGGTGTAATTTCTCACCCCTTTTGGCTGTATGAAAGTTAATTTCCCCTCAGACACACACATTATGAAGGTCATTTGTGTCAAATGTACCTTTCCCCACTCATTCACCCCATCTCTTTACATTGCTGATGCATATTTGTTGGCCTGGCTGCATCCAGATGATGTCAAAGGCCCATCCTGGTAGATCTGAACCTAATGCAGCTTGGAGTGATCAGATGACAGAAGTCACATTTAGGTGCCAGGTGTAACTGAGGCCATAGATGCTCCATATCCATTACTTTGAGTGTTTTATATAATATAACTAAATGTGTTTCTGTGTTGCAGGGGCAGTCAAGAAATGGAACAGCAAGGCCACAGAACATGACATAAGCAGAGCTGTGGGAGACCACCTCAAGCCCCTGGTAGAGCCGGGGGTGGTGTTTACCACTCCACCACGCCTTCAGCAGGCTGGAAAAGTGGGATTGATACTGTTTTTCATACTAAGGTGGACCAATAGTTTGTTGATTGGTCAGTCATTGGGTTCATTAGTTTTGCAATATGTTCAAATAAAGCTTTATTTATACAGCACATTTCAGACATGGATGCTTCACAGGAAAAAAATGAAACAATGAAAATAAACAGAAATATTTACCACAACAAACAGAAGATTAACAACTGAAAGACAGATTAGCATTCTAAGGAAAATCCATTGATTAAAATATTAATTGGATGCAACATCCAACCCCAAATATAACTTGTTTTTTAGGAGGGGCTCTGAAAGACACTATGGGGGTGTCCACTGGAAGTTGACAAGTAAAAGCAACTGGGACCTAAAAGACACCCACCATGAGACCCACTAAATCTGCCCAAGAAGAGGAAAACAAAAGAAAAACCCACACCAAACTTAAAGACAGGAAGCAAACCAAAAAGGTGGAACAACTAAAGGTGTTGACTCTCCACATGTATCAAGACAACTGGAGCACTGGGCCAGACACTCTTAAATAGAACCTGGACCAGCTCAGGTGAAACACCTTCCCACTAACGAGATGGACAAGCCAGCACAGGTGTAACACATACTGACTAACGAGGTGACACCAATCAGTGCGTCCTACGTGCTAACGAGCTAGACGGGCTAACGAGCTAGACGTGCTAACGAGCTAGACGAGCTAACGAGCTAGACGTGCTAACGAGCTAGACGGGCTAACGAGCTAGACGTGCTAACGAGCTAGACGTGCTAACGAGCTAGACGTGCTAACGAGCTAGACGTGCTAACGAGCTAGACGTGCTAAAGTCCAACCTCAAAACATAAATGGAAAAACCAAAGCCTATAACACCTTAAGACAACAAATATATCCTATATTTATGTTGGACAAGTTTGCTCACCACCAACAGAAAACAACTTCCATTTCACATTATAATCAACTACAATGCTTCACCTTCACCAATATAAACATGGTGTCTACTGGCTGTCAACAATTAAAAAGAAGAAAAAAACACGTATTTCTAAATAATAATATACAATAGGATTATTTGTTTCTCCTTTTTCTTTCTATAGAATCCTAAATCCCACTAGCTTCTAGAACTCTCATCTTCCTAAAACTCATTGGCTTCTAGAACTCTCGTCTTCCTAAAACTCACTGGCTTCTAGAACACTCGTCTACCTAAAACTCACTAGATTCTAGAACTCTCCTCTTCCTAAAACCCACTAGCTTCTAGAACACTCGTCTTCCTAAAACTCACTAGATTCTAGAACTCTCCTCTTCCTAAATCCCACTAGCTTCTAGAACTCTTTCTAAATCCCACTAGCTTCTAGAACTCTCGTCTCCTTGGAACCCAAACAAAACTCATCTCCAATACGGAAAAACATGCAGTCAAAATAAATTGTGATCCATAGCAACGCACTAGCTAAATGCAAAACACAAATCTTATATCCATTTGGGGGGAAATCAGGTTGAATCTGCTCTTGAAACTAACACAACAAAACAAAAAACACATGGAAATGGAGATATATTTTACCTCACTGGTTAGAGGACAACCTGCAGAAGACAGTCAGCTACATTTTGGAGTGATGCATTTAAATTTAGGGGTCCCTAAACAAAGGAACAACACTTATTTGTCACAACTCATCGATATCATGTTGAAATCAATTGTGCAGAGAGGAGGGAGATGAGGTTGCACATCCTGTTAAAACTAACAGCTCAAAAATCACACGGAATCTGGGAATAATGTGTACATCCCTGGTTAGAGGACAATTTGTAGAAAACAGCTAGCTACATTTTGAAGTGTTGCATTTTGATTCCAGTGGGTCACCAACATGGTAAGTGTTACAACTCTTTTTTTGTTAGTCACTTTTTATTAAATCACATAAATAGTAACTCTTCCAATTCAGAGCCTGGATTTTCCCCCTGAGGCTAATATCCATATCATGTTGAAATCAATAGAACAGGGGACAAACGTTTAGGGTTCTACATTGTGACATCATTAAAATACTCCTTCTACAATGTTAAAACATTCTACATTGTGAGATTATATCATTGATATCATGAAACAACTCATTCATGTATTTTCTGATGTTTGATCAGATGTCTTTTACCGGAGAATCTCTTGTCACACTGATCACAGCTATAAGGTTTCTCTCCTGTGTGTGTTCTCTGGTGTCGAGTCAGATGGTCAGATGTTGTAAAACTCTTCCCACATTGATCACAGCTATAAGGTTTCTCTCCTGTGTGTATTCTCTGGTGTCGAGTCAGATAGCCAGAATCAGCAAAACTCTTCCCACATTGATGACAGCTATAAGGTTTCTCTCCTGTGTGTGTTCTCTGGTGCACTGTCAGCTGTCCAGATTGACAAAAACGCTTCCCACATTGATCACAGCTAAAAGGTTTCTCTCCTGTGTGTGTTCTCTGGTGTTGAGTCAGATGGCTAGATGAAGCAAAACTCTTCCCACATTGATCACAGCTATAAGATTTCTCTCCTGTGTGTATTCTCTGGTGTCGAGTCAGATGGTCAGATGTTGTAAAACTCTTCCCACATTGATCACAGCTATAAGGTTTCTCTCCTGTGTGTGTTCTCTGGTGTCGAGTCAGATAGCCAGAATCAGCAAAACTCTTCCCACATTGATCACAGCTATAAGATTTCTCTCCTGTGTGTGTTCTCTGGTGTCGAGTCAGATGGCTAGATGAAGTAAAACTCTTCCCACATTGATCACAGCTATTAGGTTTCTCTCCTGTGTGGATTCTCTGGTGTGATATCAGGCTGGTTGACCAAGTAAAACTCTTCCCACATTGACCACAGCTAAAAGATTTCTCTCCTGTGTGAATTCTCTGATGAATTTTAATGCCTGATGAGGAGGTGAATCTCTTCCCACAGTCAGAGCAGCAGTGAGTTCTCTTCCCTGTGGATCTCTGCAGGTGTTTCTTGAGGTGTTCTGATCTGGAGAGACTCTTCTTTGCCTCGTCAGCATCATGAGGTTGTTGAGGCTCCCCAGAGGATCCACGATAGTCACGTCTCTCTCCTGTGTGAACAACAAAGTCAGACAGATGATTAAAGGCCCACAACAGCGGAAATCCACTGTAAAAGGTGATGCCAACAGTGGAGCCATGATGTACAACAACTGACGTCTGTAATGAATGTTACAATTATTTAATTTCTTAAAATGAGCAAGAATAGTCATATCTAGTCTTGTTTTCACATTAGTAGTAAAACTGATGATTGTAGGCTAGAAATCAATTATTAAAGTTGTTGAAATCCTAAGCAGTGTGCCAGACGACTTTTGGTCTCCAATGCAGGCCCTTTCTGTGTTTGCTAAAATTGCGGCACGAGGGCAAAGCACACACAATTTGGTTGCAGAAACTCCTCCCTTCTAATGAGGAAACAGCAAGTTATGGATGTAGAATATCTGGTAATGAGGAAACCACTAGTTATGGATGTAGTATATCTGCTAATGAGGAAACCACTAGTTATGGATGTAGTATATCTGGTAATGAGGAAACTACTAGTTATGGATATAGTATATCTGGTAATGAGGAAAACACTAGTTATGGATGTAGTATATCTGGTAATTAGGAAGCCACTAGTTATGGATGTAGTATATTTGGTAACGAGGAAACCACTAGTTATGGATTACTACATCTGGTAATGAGGAAACCACTAGTTATGGATGTAGTATATCTGGTAATGAGGAAACCACTAGTTATGGATGTAGTATATCTGGTAATGAGGAAACCGCTAGTTATGGATGTAGTATATTTGGTCATGAGGAAACCACTAGTTATGGACGTAGTATATCTGGTAATGAGGAAACCACTAGTTATGGATGTAGTATATCTGGTAATGAGGAAACCACTAGTTATAGATGTAGTATATCTGCTAATGAGGAAACCACTAGTTATGGATGTAGTATATCTGGTAATGAGGAAACCCCTAGTTATGGATGTAGTATATCTGCCAGGAGAAAAAAATGGTGAGCAAAGATTTTAGTTTTTCACGATGTATTCTGAATATTACAGCACAAGATCAGGAGTGCTACTCAAGGAAACTCACATTAAGCTCTGTGTCTATTCACTAATTCACCAGCATGGGGGAAATCTCAGGGGAGTTCTCATAGGCTGACTGCAAAAATAGCCTCCATTTCCAGGTTGATTATTTCACACTACTATTAGATTATAACTGTAAGGATCGTTTGAATCTCCAACTTAACTTTGTGATATAAACCAACTGATTTATACTTAAACACTTCAACCAGTAAAATGCTCTTTGGCAAGTTTAGCTTTGCCATCAGCCTGACAATGAGGGTTTGTACGCTAAGTGTTTAACTTCTTACGGATCAGTGTTCTGCTAGCGTTCCACTTAGACAACATCCGGTAAATTGCAGCGCGTGAAATTCAAAATACAAAAATCGTAATATTAAACATTCATGAAAATACAAGTGTCATACATGATTCTTTAGTTTAGAATCTTGGTAATCGAACCGCATTGTCCGATTTACAATAGGCTTTACGGTGAAAGCATAGCATTTTATTATCTGAGGACAAAGCTAACCTACAAAGCATTACATGGGCTTCCTCCTACCTATCTTTCCGATTTGGTCCTGCCGTACATACCTACACGTACGCTACGGTCACAAGACGCAGGCATCCTAATTGTCCCTAGAATTTCTAAGCAAACAGCTGGAGGCAGGGCTTTCTCCTATAGAGCTCCATTTTTATGGAATGGTCTGCCTACCCATGTGAGAGACGCAGACTCAGTCTCAACCTTTAAGTCTTTACTGAAGACTTCTCTTCAGTAGGTCCTATGATTAAGTATAGTCTGGCCCAGGAGTGTGAAGGTGAACGGAAAGGCTGGAGCAACGAACCGCCCTTGCTGTCTCTGCCTTGCCGGTTCCCCTCTTTCCACTGGGATTCTCTGCCTCTAACCCTATTACAGGGGCTGAGTCACTGACTTACTGGTGTTCTTCCATGCCGTCCATGGGAGGGGTGCTTCACTTGAGTGGGTTGAGTCACTGACGTGGTCTTCCTGTCTGGGTTGGCGCCCCCCCCTTGGGTTGTGCCATGGCGGAGATCTTTGTGGGCTTTACTCGGCCTTGTCTTCGGACGGTAAATTGGTGGTTGTAGACATCCCTCTAGTGGTGTGGGGGCTGTGCTTTGGCAAAGTGGGTGGGGTTATATCCTGCCTGTTTGGCCCTGTCTGGGGGTGTCATCGGATGGGGCCACAGTGTCTTCTGATCCCTCCTGTCTCAGCCTCCAGTATTTATGCTGCAGTAGTTTATGTGTCGGGGGGCTAGGGTCAGTCTGTTACATCTGGAGTATTCTCTTGTCTTATCCGGTGTCCTGTGTGAATTTAAATACGCTCTCTCTAATTCTCTCTTTCTCTCTTTCTTTCTTTCTCTCGGAGGACCTGAGCCCTAGGACCATGCCTCAGGACTACCTGGCATGATGACTCCTTGCTGTCCCCAGTCCACCTGGCCATGCTGCTGCTCCAGTTTCAACTGTTCTGCCTGCGGCTACGGAACCCTGACCTGTTCACCGGACGTGCTTGTTGCACCCTCGACAACTACTATGATTATTATTATTTGACCATGCTGGTCATTTATGAACATTTTAACATCTTGACCATGTTCTGTTATAATATCCACCTGGCACAGCCAGAAGAGGACTGGCCACCCCTCATAGCCTGGTTCCTCTCTAGGTTTCTTCCTAGGTTTTTGGCCTTTCTAGGGAGTTTTTCCTAGCCACCGTGCTTCTTTCACATGCATTGCTTGCTGTTTGGGGTTTTAGGCTGGGTTTCTGTACAGCACTTTAAGATTTCAGCTGATGTACGAAGGGCTATATAAATACATTTGATTTGATAGCGCCCCGCATACTTGCTGCATAGAAATATTTCTCAAACCAGCACAGCCGTCACAAAAATCAAAAATAGCGATAAAATAAATCACTTACCTTTGAAGATCTTCCTCTGTTTGCAATCCCAAGGGTCCCAGCTACACAATAAATGGTTGTTTTGTTTGATAAAGTCCCTCTTTATATCCCAAAAACTCAGTTTGGTTGGCGCGTTTTGTTCAGTAATCCACCCGTTCAACATGCAGACAAAATAATCCAAAAAGTTACCAATAAACTTCATCCAAACAAGTCAAACAACGTTTCTAATCAATCCTCAGGTACCCTAATATGTAAATAAACAATAAAACTGTAAATCAAGCAAAGTGTTTTCTATCAAATACAACCAATTATATGCATATCCTAGCTTCTGGGTCTGAGTAACAGTCAGTTTCCTTTGGGCATGCCAGACTCTCCGAACTTCCGAACACTGCCCCCTAGCCCGAAGAAGTTAACAAATTGGCCCATAACTTCAACAAACAATAACATAGACATACTGCAGGACCCATAACTTCACCTAACAACATAGACCTAGGACTATAAATAATTTCATACTTCAGGTGAAACATGGAAACTAAAATGTCTTTCATGACATTTCATAACCTGATCACCAGATAATTTTGTGAATAATCCCACTAGGCTATTCTGTAATGTGTTGCCATTCTAAATGTCCTGAATAAAGGAAAATAGCTCTGTGTGTTGTACAGTAGCCTATCCATCAAGGAACAGTTCTCTACACATTATGAGCTAAGTATCTCTGTGTGCAAACAGACTAACGAGACGCTACTGTAAATCAGGCAGACAATAACACATTATAAACATCAATTTCTTAGGGATGTTGGATCCAACGTGGAGCACGGCATAACTGTCTTTACGAGAGTAATGAATGAAGAAGCACTTTGGTTGTTGTTGCATGTCGTGATGTTTGTCATGTGACTGTCATTCAGAAAATGATTTCCTGGATCAGCTGATGATAGTTGAACATGTGACTAACTAAACAGCTACAGTATTAAGAATTATGTGTAATTATTGAAGAACTGCGTTAATGACAGTATCCATTTGGGTGTTGTCAATAAAGTAAAGATGACTCTTGGTTAGAACCATTGGATTTAGCAAACTCTGAAATGATTTAGGATTTCTGTGCCCATGAAAACTATTTTCCCAGCGTACCATAAGGAGACACTAAATGTTACGTAATTAGAGAGCATTTCAGAGATCTGAATACAAAAAAACTGTCCGACAGCAAGATCCAGTATTTAACTTAAAGTTCATCATTTGACAAGCGTAACGTTATGACTATAACTACTGTTCCCTGAAGGAGGGAAACTAGGTACAACATACTATTAAATCCACACGTTATGACTATAACTACTGTTCCCTGAAGGAGGGAAACTAGGTACAACATACTATTAAATCCACGCCTCGCTGGAAGCCCCGCCTTCTACAGGTGATGACCGCGAGGCTCGGATTTCTTCCTTAAATTTAATACCGCTCTTCACCGACCCAGGAAGGGGTGGGGCCAAACAGGTGTTGTACCTCGTTTCCCTCCTTCAGGGAACAGTAATTATAGTCAAAGTTACATTTGGGGATGTCTGATAGTATTTCTGATTGTCTTAACACACCACCACTAATGAGTTGGCGTGTTTAAATTTTTGGGCTTTATGTAGGTCATTTTAAACTTAGCAATGGAAATAAAAATGTATATTTATAATTTTCATTTAAATAGAATGTAGATTAACCACAGAGAATGATGTTGAGATAAAGACAATTATAATTATTAATACTATTATAAATTAAATGAAACTGTTCCAGTAAAATGTGAATATGAAAATCATAACTAGCACCAGATCAGTAGAAATGATCAGAAATTGGCACCAAATGGAAAAGGTTGCTGACTGCTGGTGTAGCCTAATACCAGAAAGTATAGGAGCATAACGACTGCTGGTGTAGTCTATTACCAGAAACTATAGGAGCATAACGACTGCTGGTGTAGCCCATTACCAGAAACTATAGGAGCATAACGACTGCTGGTGTAGCCTATTACCAGAAACTATAGGAGCATAACGACTGTAGTCTATTACCAGAAACTATAGGAGCATAACGACTGCTGGTGTAGTCTATTACCAGAAACTATAGGAGCATAACGACTGCTGGTGTAGCCTATTACCAGAAACTATAGGAGCATAACGACTGCTGGTGTAGCCTATTACCAGAAACTATAGGAGCATAACGACTGTAGTCTATTACCAGAAACTATAGGAGCATAACGACTGCTGGTGTAGTCTATTACCAGAAACTATAGGAGCATAACGACTGTAGCCTATTACCAGAAACTATAGGAGCATAACAACTGCTGGTGTAGTCTATTACCAGAAACTATAGGAGCATAACGACTGCTGGTGTAGACTATTACCAGAAACTATAGGAGCATAACGACTGCTGGTGTAGCCTATTACCAGAAACTATAGGAGCATAACGACTGCTGGTGTAGTCTATTACCAGAAACTATAGGAGCATAACGACTGCTGGTGTAGCCTATTACCAGAAACTATAGGAGCATAACGACTGCTGGTGTAGTCTATTACCAGAAACTATAGGAGCATAACGACTGCTGGTGTAGTCTATTACCAGAAACTATAGGAGCATAACGACTGCTGGTGTAGTCTATTACCAGAAACTATAGGAGCATAACGACTGCTGGTGTAGTCTATTACCAGAAACTATAGGAGCATAACGACTGCTGGTGTAGTCTATTACCAGAAACTATAGGAGCATAACGACTGCTGGTGTAGTCTATTACCAGAAACTATAGGAGCATAACGACTGCTGGTGTAGTCTATTACCAGAAACTATAGGAGCATAACGACTGCTGGTGTAGTCTATTACCAGAAACTATAGGAGCATAACGACTGCTGGTGTAGCCTATTACCAGAAACTATAGGAGCATAACGACTGCAGGTGTAGTCTATTACCAGAAACTATAGGAGCATAACGACTGCTGGTGTAGTCTATTACCAGAAACTATAGGAGCATAACGACTGCTGGTGTAGTCTATTACCAGAAACTATAGGAGCATAACGACTGTAGTCTATTACCAGAAACTATAGGAGCATAACGACTGCTGGTGTAGCCTATTACCAGAAACTATAGGAGCATAACGACTGTAGTCTATTACCAGAAACTATAGGAGCATAACGACTGCAGGTGTAGTCTATTACCAGAAACTATAGGAGCATAACGACTGCTGGTGTAGTCTATTACCAGAAACTATAGGAGCATAACGACTGCTGGTGTAGTCTATTACCAGAAACTATAGGAGCATAACGACTGTAGTCTATTACCAGAAACTATAGGAGCATAACGACTGCTGGTGTAGCCTATTACCAGAAACTATAGGAGCATAACAACTGCTGGTGTAGTCTATTACCAGAAACTATAGGAGCATAACGACTGCTGGTGTAGTCTATTACCAGAAACTATAGGAGCATAACGACTGCTGGTGTAGTCTATTACCAGAAACTATAGGAGCATAACGACTGCTGGTGTAGTCTATTACCAGAAACTATAGGAGCATAACGACTGCTGGTGTAGACTATTACCAGAAACTATAGGAGCATAACGACTGCTGGTGTAGCCTATTACCAGAAACTATAGGAGCATAACGACTGCTGGTGTAGTCTATTACCAGAAACTATAGGAGCATAACGACTGCTGGTGTAGCCTATTACCAGAAACTATAGGAGCATAACGACTGCTGGTGTAGTCTATTACCAGAAACTATAGGAGCATAACGACTGCTGGTGTAGTCTATTACCAGAAACTATAGGAGCATAACGACTGCTGGTGTAGTCTATTACCAGAAACTATAGGAGCATAACGACTGCTGGTGTAGTCTATTACCAGAAACTATAGGAGCATAACGACTGCTGGTGTAGTCTATTACCAGAAACTATAGGAGCATAACGACTGCTGGTGTAGTCTATTACCAGAAACTATAGGAGCATAACGACTGCTGGTGTAGTCTATTACCAGAAACTATAGGAGCATAACGACTGCTGGTGTAGGCTATTACCAGAAACTATAGGAGCATAACGACTGCTGGTGTAGCCTATTACCAGAAACTATAGGAGCATAACGACTGCAGGTGTAGTCTATTACCAGAAACTATAGGAGCATAACGACTGCTGGTGTAGTCTATTACCAGAAACTATAGGAGCATAACGACTGCTGGTGTAGCCTATTACCAGAAACTATAGGAGCATAACGACTGCTGGTGTAGCCTATTACCAGAAACTATAGGAGCATAATGACTGTAGTCTATTACCAGAAACTATAGGAGCATAACGACTGCTGGTGTAGTCTATTACCAGAAACTATAGGAGCATAACGACTGCTGGTGTAGACTATTACCAGAAACTATAGGAGCATAACGACTGCTGGTGTAGCCTATTACCAGAAACTATAGGAGCATAACGACTGCTGGTGTAGTCTATTACCAGAAACTATAGGAGCATAACGACTGCTGGTGTAGCCTATTACCAGAAACTATAGGAGCATAACGACTGCTGGTGTAGTCTATTACCAGAAACTATAGGAGCATAACGACTGCTGGTGTAGTCTATTACCAGAAACTATAGGAGCATAACGACTGCTGGTGTAGTCTATTACCAGAAACTATAGGAGCATAACGACTGCTGGTGTAGTCTATTACCAGAAACTATAGGAGCATAACGACTGCTGGTGTAGTCTATTACCAGAAACTATAGGAGCATAACGACTGCTGGTGTAGCCTATTACCAGAAACTATAGGAGCATAACGACTGCTGGTGTAGCCTATTACCAGAAACTATAGGAGCATAACGACTGCTGGTGTAGCCTATTACCAGAAACTATAGGAGCATAACGACTGTAGTCTATTACCAGAAACTATAGGAGCATAACGACTGCTGGTGTAGTCTATTACCAGAAACTATAGGAGCATAACGACTGCTGGTGTAGACTATTACCAGAAACTATAGGAGCATAACGACTGCTGGTGTAGTCTATTACCAGAAACTATAGGAGCATAACAACTGCTGGTGTAGTCTATTACCAGAAACTATAGGAGCATAACGACTGCTGGTGTAGCCTATTACCAGAAACTATAGGAGCATAACGACTGCTGGTGTAGCCTATTACCAGAAACTATAGGAGCATAACGACTGCTGGTGTAGCCTATTACCAGAAACTTTAGGAGCAGAACATCAGAATGTACGAAGGCCAGCAGCAGCGGGAGGAGTAGGCTAAGGAAGAGGTTTTTCTGATGGTTAGGCTCTTGTTTCAGAGGGGTGTCATCAATAGCCCATAATGACAAAGTGAAAACAGGTAAAAAACAGAAATACCTTATTTACTGAAGTATTCAGACCCTTTGCTATGAGACTCAAAATTGCTTTCAGGTGCATCTTGTTTCCATTAATCATCCTTGAGATGTATCTACAAGTTGTTCGGAGTCCACCTGTGGTAAATTCAATTGATTGGATATGATTTGGAAGGCACACACCTGTCTATATAACGTCCCAGAGTTGACAGTGCATGTCAGAGCAAAAACCAAGCCATGAGGTCGAAGGAACTGTCCGTAGAGCTCCAGGACAAGCTTGTGTCGAGGCACAGATCTGGGGAACGGTACCAAAAACAAATTCTGCAGCATTGAAGGTCCCCAAGAACACAGTGACCTCCATCATTCTTAAATGGAATACTCTTCCTAGAGCTGGTCACCAGGCCAAACTGAGCAATTGGGGGAGAAGGGCCTCGGTCAGGGAGGTGACCACAAACCTGATGGTCACTCTGACAGAGCTCCAGAGTTCCTCTGTGGAGATGGGAGAACCTTCCAGAAGGACAACCATATCTGCAGCACTCCAACAATCAGACTTTTATGGTAGAGGCCAGACAGAAGCCACTCCTCAGTATAAAGCATATGACAGCCTGCTTGGAGTTTGACAAAAGGCACCTTAAGACTCTAAGACCATGAGAAACAAGATTCTCTGGCTTAATGAAACCAAGATTTAACTCATTGGCCTGACTGCCAAGAGTCACATCTGGAGGAAACCTGGCACCATCCCTACGGTGAAGCATGGTGGTGGCAGCATCATGCTGTGAGGATGTTTTTCAGCAGCAGGGACGGGGACACTAGTCCGGAAAGTATTATGTGAAATTATTTTGATGTGATATTTAAGTATTGTGTGAAATTATTTTGATGTGATATGAAACTACAGCAATTTATGTTTCTAGAAACGTATCGCAATTGAGAATCGATTCACATTTAGATGGAATATTTGACTATTTTAGCTGCCAGAGCCAGTCTACCTCTGAAAATAACATACAGTCCTTGGACCTTGAGGAGTAACGGGGGCAGCAATCAGCAGTAGAAACAATAACAAAGCGAACTCCCTGCCCGTTTCAGTAAAAAGCTGAGGGATGGGGCTGGAGAAATGCAACCATCCATAATATCAACATTCTAGTTTTAACCATGTTTTGAGGATATACAATGTTTGTTATATTTACTGACAAACATTGGAGTAAAAAAAAGCTTATATTTTGGGTTCTGATGGGGTACGACAGTTGAACTAAGCTCATGAGGCATTTATAAGTGAATTCTTCAAGAAACAGATGGGTACATATCATTAATGTATAAGTCCCTAAATGGATGTAACAACTGCTGATTGCCCCTTTAAGAGAACATCTTGGGCTAATCTAATAGGAGATATTGAGGACTACAGTATTTCAGGCATTGTCATTGGATGCATTTGATCAATTGTTAACGTTTTGTTGATGGTCCACTCTTGATGTTCTACACGTTACAGTGAAGCTTCAGCCATTCCTACAGAACAACATTAAAGTGTAGAACCCCTTTACTGCATATTGGTTCAACGACTGCAGAGACGGTACTTACTGGTGTTAAACAGATCTCCAACCTCCTCTTCTTCCTCCAATGTGACAGTAATCTCCCCCTCCTCCTCTTTCACTCCAAAAACTGCCTCCTCTTTCTCTTCCTCCCCTTCTTTTACTGTAACATCCTCCTCGTCTTTCACTCTGAACGCGTCTTCTTCTTCTTTCACTGTAACAGCCTCACCCTCTACTTCTTGTTTTTGTATTGTAACATCTTTCTCTTCCTCCTCCTCTTTGACGAGAGTTTCTTTCTCCGCCCAGCAGACCTCCTCTTCTTTAGCAGGAGAGTAGCTTAGAGAACTCATGGTCGAGATGTTAGTTAGTTAGCATTAGCGACTAGCCTCGTTCTAAGCTAACTTAGCAAACCAGCTAGCTGACAAACAACGTAAATATATAATTAAATGGGCCAACAAGTACATACGACAGAAGTGTGTTTAATACACAGCGACTAATATACACCAAACCAGTGTAAAGAGCGTGAATGTTGTAGCTATGTTTGCTAGAAAGCTACCGAGGTGTCTGACTAGCTGTTGTTGTTGAAGGAGCGTCCCGTCCACTAGATTATACGTCACACTGGCAGCATCGCCTGAACCTAAAAGACGCACATCGCCATCTGCTGACTGTACTGGGCAACGCAGTTGAGGAACCAAACGTTTATTTTTCATTTATTTCAGAAAAGTTTAATATTATATTAAGTCGTTCAAAGAGAAGCATGTGTTGATTGATTCGTTTTTAATGAGTGAGAATTTAAAACAAACTTTACACCCACTACATATTTGCATTGAACCATACTTCTGACATGGACCATTTTGACCCCAGAGGCATATCTTTTATCATGGCCAAAATGTATTTTATTCAATTCTTCCAAATTTTCATGACTTTGTCAATCAACTTGTTCTTAATAAATCTAAATCATGGTTTAGTGTTTCTGTATCAATATGGACTTTTAACAAATTCAAATCCTTTGGAGTCATTTTGACACCAGCCAAAAGCATCTTTGATAAATAGGACGTTTATTTCAAATCAAAATCACATTTTATTGGTCACATACACGTGTTTAGCAGATGTTATTGTGGGTGTAGTGAAATGCTTGTGTTTCTATCTCAGACGGTGCAGTAATATCTAACAAGTAATATCTAAGAATTTCACAACATAGACCCAATACACACAAATCTAAGTATTTGAATCTAGGTTTCTCTGTAGATATGATCCATCCCACCAGAGGGTGGAGGGGCACCTGTAACAGTGGTTTTGACCAGATAGACACCTGCAGACACACAGTATAGTGCCTCCCATGTACTCTCCTATGATTGGACTCTTCTATACCACGTATCACATGACTGTGTACAAAACTGCATTCATTAAGTATTCAGACCCCTTCACTTTTTAAACATTTAGTTACATTACAGCCTTATTCTAAAGTTGAATAATTTTATAATTGAATAATCAATACCCCATAATGACATCACAATAACCCATAATGAGAAAACAAAATCATTTTTTAAAAACATTTTTCCAAATGTATTTACTTAAGTATTCAGACCCTTTGCTATGAGACTCGAAATTGAGCTCAGATGCATCCTGTTTCAATTGATCTTCCTTGAAATGTTTCTACAACTTGATTGGAGTCCACTTGTGGTAAATTAAATTGATTAGACATGATTTGGAAAGGCACACACCTGTCTATATAAGGTCCCACAGTTTACAGTGCATGTCAGAACAAAAACCGAGCCATGAGGTCAAAGGAATTGTCCATAGAGCTCTGAGACAGGATTGTGTCGAGGCACAGATCTGGGGAAGGGTACCAAAACATGTCTGCAGCATTGAAGGTCCCCAAGAACACAGTGGCCTCCATCATTCTTAAATGGAAGAAGTTTGGAACCACCAAGACTCTTCCTAGAGCTGGCCGCCTGGCCAAACTGAGAAATCGGGGGAGAAGGGCCTTGGTCTGGGAGGTGAACAAGAACCCGATGTTCACTCTGACAGAGCTCCAGAGTTCCTCTGTGGAGACGAGAGAACCTTCCAGAAGGACAACCATCTCTGCAGCACTCCACCAATCAGGCCTTAATGTAGCAATGATTAAATTGTCAAAATGTATTTCAATGGACAATTCAGTGAACTGTTCTGTGAAAGGTGTTGGCTAGAGATGACATGCAGGAGCTCGCAGGGATTTGTAGTCTTCCATGTCGTCTACTTTGATGCTAATTAGCATTTTAGAATCTGAGAGTAAAGAGACACAAATATATTGATAAAGTATTTGTATTGATTATGGATTCCCATTAGTTCCTGCCAAGTTAGGTCAGGGAGCGTGCCAGCCTGCCTGAACCGCCCCTGAATTAACAGGTATAAATGATGGATTATGAACTAACAGGTATAAATTATGGGTTATGAATTAACAGGTATAAATGATGGGTTATGAACTAACAGGTATAAATGATGGGTTATGAATTAACAGGTATAAATGATGGGTTGGATGTAGTATATCTGGTAATGAGGAAACCACTAGTTATGGATGTAGTATATCTGCTAATGAGGAAACCACTAGTTATGGATGTAGTATATCTGGTAATGAGGAAACCACTAGTTATGGATGTAGTATATCTGCTAATGAGGAAACCACTAGTTATGGATGTAGTATATCTGGTAATGAGGAAACCACTAGTTATGGATGTAGTATATCTGGTAATGAGGAGACCACTAGTTATGGATGTAGTATATCTGGTAATGAGGAAACCACTAGTTATGGATGTAGTATATCTGCCTGGAGCAAAAATGGTGAGCAAAGATTTTAGTTTTTCACAATGTATTCTGAATGTGAATGGGGGAAAACTCAGGGGAGTAACCTCCATTTCCAGGTTGATGATGAGTTCATTTCACACTACTTTGAATTATAATTGTAAGACTCATTTGAATCTCCTGCTTAATATGTTTGTGTTATTGTCGCAAATCAACTGCTTTATACTTAAAAAACACTTCAACCAGTAAAATGCTCTTTGGCTTTAACATCAGCCTGACAATGAGGGTTTGTACAGTGTTTGCCAAATTGGCCCATAACTTCACCTAACAACAATCATACCTATGTAATGAACGAAGAAGCACTTTGGTTGTTGTTGCATGACACACATAGTGTCCTCTAGGACCCATAACAATAACATAGACCTACTGTAGGACCCATAACTTCACCTAACAACAACATAGACCTACTGTAGGACCCATAACAACAACATAGACCTACTGTAGGACCCATAACTTCACCTAAAAACATAGACCTACTGTAGGACCCATAACTTCACCTATTAACAACATAGACCTACTGTAGGACCCATAACTTCACCTAACAACAACATAGACCTACTGTAGGACCCATAACTTCACCTAACAACATAGACCTACTGTAGGACCCATAACTTCACCTAACAACATAGACCTACTGTAGGACCCATAACTTCACCTAACAATAACATAGACCTACTGTAGGACCCATAACTTCACCTAACAACATATACCTACTGTAGGACCCATAACTTCACCTAACAACAACATAGACCTACTGTAGGACCCATAGCTTCACCTAACAACATAGACCTACTGTAGGACCCATAACATCACCTAACAATAACATAGACCTACCGTAGGACCCATAACTTCACCTAACAATAACATAGACCTACTGTAGGACCCATAACTTCACCTAACAATAACATAGACCTACTGTAGGACCCATAACTTCACCTAACAACATATACCTACTGTAGGACCCATAACTTCACCTAACAACAACATAGACCTACTGTAGGACCCATAGCTTCACCTAACAACATAGACCTACTGTAGGACCCATAACATCACCTAACAATAACATAGACCTACCGTAGGACCCATAACTTCACCTAACAATAACATAGACCTACTGTAGGACCCATAACTTCACCTAATAACAACATAGACCTACTGTAGGACCCATAACTTCACCTAACAATAACATAGACCTACTGTAGGACCCATAACTTCACCTAACAACAACATAGACCTACTGTAGGACCCATAACTTCACCTAACAATAACATAGACCTACTGTAGGACCCATAACTTCACCTAACAATAACATAGACCTACTGTAGGACCCATAACTTCACCTAACAATAACATAGACCTACTGTAGGACCCATAACTTCACCTAACAATAACATAGACCTACTGTAGGACCCATCATTTATTTTTTAATTTTTTTATTTCACCTTTATTTAACCAGGTAGGCTAGTTGAGAACAAGTTCTCATTTGCAACTGCGACCTGGCCAAGATAAAGCATAGCAATTCGACCCATACAACAACACAGAGTTACACATGGAATAAACAAAACATACAGTCAATAATACAGTAGAACAAAAGAAAACAAAAAGTCTATATACAGTGAGTGCAAATGAGGTAAGTTAAGACAATAAATAGGCCATGGTGGCGAAGTAATTACAATATAGCAATTAAACACTGGAATGGTAGATGTGCAGAAGATTAATGTGCAAGTAGAGATACTGGGGTGCAAAGGAGCAAGATAAATAAATAAACACAGTATGGTGATGAGGTAGGTAGATAGATGGGCTGTTTACAGATGGGCTATGTACAGGTGCAGTGATCTGTGAGCTGCTCTGACAGCTGGTGCTTAAAGCTAGTGAGGGAGATATGAGTCTCCAGCTTCAGAGATTTTTGCAGTTCGTTCAAGTCATTGGCAGCAGAGAACTGTAAGGAAAGACGACCAAAGGAGGAATTGGCTTTGGGGGTGACCAGTGAGATATACCTGCTGGAGCGCATGCTACGAGTGGGTGCTGCTATGGTGACCAGTGAGCTGAGATAAGGCGGGGCTTTACCTAGCAGAGACTTGTAGATAACCTGTAGCCAGTGGGTTTGGCAACGAGTATTAAGCGAAGGCCAGCCAACGAGAGCGTACAGGTCGCAGTGGTGGGTGGTATATGGGACTTTGGTGACAAAACGGATGGCACTATGATAGACTGCATCCAGTTTGTTGAGTAGAGTGTTGGAGGCTATTTTATAGATGACATCACCGAAGTCGAGGATCGGTAGGATGGTCAGTTTTACGAGGGTGTGTTTGGCAGCGTGAGTGAAGGATGCTTTGTTGCGATATAGGACGCCGATTCTAGATTTAATTTTGGATTGGAGATGCTTAATGTGAGTCTGGAAGGAGAGTTTACAGTCTAACCAGACACCTAGGTATTTGTAGTTGTTCACGTATTCTAAGTCAGAGCCGTCCAGAGTAGTTATGCTGGACAGGCGGGCAGGTGCAGGCAGCGATCGGTTGAAGAGCATGCATTTAGTTTTACTTGCGTTTTTTTTACATAGAGGGCAATAAAAGTTACTTTTAGATTTGTATAATTTTCATTTAGATAGAATGTAGATTAATCACAGGCAATGATTTTGAGATACTATTATAAATGAAATGAAACTGTTCCAGTAAAATGTACATATGAAAATCACAACTGGCACACAGATTGGTAGAAATGGTCAGATAACTTGCCACTCAGCTGATGTAAGAAGGGCTATATAAATACATTTGATTTGATGATGGAATATTTGATTATTTTGACTGCCAGAGCTTGTCTACCTCTGAAAATAACATACAGTCCTTGGACCTTGAGGAGTAACGGGGGCAGCAATCAGCAGTAGAAACAATATCAAAGCGTACTCCCTGCCCGTTTCAGTAAAAAGCTGAGGGATGGAGCTGGAGAAATGTAACCATCCATGATATCAACATTATAGTTTTAACCATGTTTTGAGGATATACAGTGTTTGTTAATATTTCCTGACAAACATTGGAGTAAAAAAATGCTTATATTTTGGGTTCTGATGGGGTACGACAGTTGAACTAAGCTCATGAGGCATTTATAAGTGATTTCTTCAAGAAACAGATGGGTACATATCATTAATGTATAAGTCCCTAAATGGATGTAACAACTGCTGATTGCCCCTTTAAGAGAACATCTTGGGCTAATCTAATAGGAGATATTGAGGACTACAGTATTTCAGGCATTGTCATTGGATGCATTTGATCAATTGTTAACGTTTTGTTGATGGTCCACTCTTGATGTTCTACACGTTACAGTGAAGCTTCAGCCATTCCTACAGAACAACATTAAAGTGTAGAACCCCTTTACTGCATATTGGTTCAACGACAGCAGAGACGGTACTTACTGGTGTTAAACAGATCTCCAACCTCCTCTTCTTCCTCCAATGTGACAGTCATCTCCCCCTCCTCCTCTTTCACTCCAAAAACTACCTCCTCTTTCTCTTCCTCCTCTTCTTTTACTGTAACATCCTTCTCCTCTTTCACTCTGAACGCGTCTTCCTCTTCTTTCACTGAAACGTCTTTCTCTTCTTCTTTCACGGTAACAGCCTCATCCTCTACTTCTTGTTTTACTGTAGGAGGAGAGTAGCTTCGTGAACTCATGGTCAGTATGTTAGCTAGCTGGCATTAGCGACTAGCCTAGTTCTAAGCTAACTTAGCAAACCAGCTAGCTGACAAACAACGTAAATATATAATTAAACGGGCCAACAAGTACATACGACAGAAGTGTGTTTAATACACAGCGACAAATATACACCAAACCAGTGTAAAGAGCGTGAATGTTGTAGCTATGTCTGCTAGAAAGCTACCGAGGTGTCTGACTAGTTGTTGTTGTTGAAGGAGCGTCCCGTCCACTAGATTATACGTCACACTGGCAGCATCGCCTGAACCTAAAAGACGCACATCGCCATCTGCTGACTGTACTGGGCAACGCAGTTGAGGAACCAAACGTTTATTTTTCATTTATTTCAGGAAAGTTGATTATTATATTAAGTCGGTCAAAGAGAAGCATGTGTTGATTGATTCGTTTTTAATGAGTTAGAATTTAATACAAACTTTACACCCACTACATATTTTCATTGAACCATACTTCTGACATGGATCATTTTGACCCCAGAGGCATATATTTTATCATAGCCAAAATGTGGTTCATTCAATTATTCCAATTTTTAATGACTTTGTCAAACAACTTGTTCTTAATAAATTTAAATCATGGTTTAGTGTTTCTGTATCAAAATTGACTTTTAATTCAAATCCTTTGGAGTCATTTTGACCCCAGCCAAAAGCACCTTTGTTAAATAGGACGTTTATTTCAAATCAAATCACATTTTATTGGTCACATACACATGTTTAGCAGATATTATTGTGGGTGTAGCGAAATGCTTGTGTTTCTAGCTGCGACAGTGCAGTAATATCTATCAAGTAATATCTAACAATTTCACAACATATACCCAATACACACACATCTAAGTATTTGAATCTAGGTTTCTCTGTAGACATGATCCATCCCACCAGAGGGTGGAGGGGCTCCTGTATCAGTGGTTTTGACCAGATAGAAACCTGCAGACACACATTATAGTGCCTCCCATGTACTCTGCTAAGATTGGACTTTTCTGTATCACGTGACTGTGTACAAAACTGCCAATGGTAGACAACTCTGCCAGTGATATACAGTGCATTCGCTAAGTATTCAGACCCCTTCACTTTTTCCACATTTTGTTACGTTACAGCCATATTCTAAAATGTAATAATTTTTCCCCTCATCAATCTACACACAATACCCCATAATGACATCACAATACCCCATAATGACATCACAATACCCCATAATGACAACACAATACATCACAATCTACACACAATACCCCATAATGAAAAACCAAAAACAGTTTTTTTTACATTTTTGCACATTTATTTTACATATTACTTAATATGTCATGTTTTATTCGTACCTCAGCCAGCATTGTGAATGGTTAGGAAATAATATGTCATGTTTTACTCGTACCTCAGCCAGCATTGTGAATGGTTAGGAAATAATATGTCATGTTTTATTCGTACCTCAGCCAGCATTGTGAATGGTTAGGAAATAATATGTCATGTTTTACTCGTACCTCAGCCAGCATTGTGAATGGTTAGGAAATAATATGTCATGTTTTACTAGTACCTCAGCCAGCATTGTGAATGGTTAGGAAATAATATGTCATGTTTTACTCGTACCTCAGCCAGCATTGTGAATGGTTAGGAAATAATACGTCATGTTTTACTCGTACCTCAGCCAGCATTGTGAATGGTTAGGAAATAATACGTCATGTTTTACTCGTACCTCAGCCAGCATTGTGAATGGTGTCTGATGCAGTGACATACTAGACCATGGCAGTAAATCTAATACTTAGGTGTTTTTAGGCATGAAAGGTCTGGGGTGGTTCTGTGGTTATAAGTTACATCTCTGGCCATGCTGGCAGGGTCTGAATCAAACCCAATGTCCAGTAGGATTGATCTGTTTGATCCAATTGTTTGTTTCAGTTTCCAGTAGTTGAATCCTTTAACATATTGTTGATTTCAACATTTTTCATTTTCAACAAATGAACTGGGTTGGTTGAAAAGTGATACTAAACTTACATACCAGCACTATTTTGACATAGTGGAAGATATACTGAATATATACTGTTTTTCATTCTAAGATGGACCAAGATATGTGTTGCTTTTGCACATATTTGTTCATTGGTTTTGCAAGAGTCTGTTGATTGGTCGGTCATTGGGTTCATTTGTTTTACAATACGTTCAAATCAAATCAAGCTTTATTTATACAGCACATTTCAGACATGGATGCAACACAAAGGCTTCACAGGAAAAAAAAAAAAAAAAAAACGACGAAAATAGAAATATTTACATAAGAGGATAAAAAACAGAATAACAACTGAAAGACTAATGAGCATTCTAAGGAAAATTCATTGATTAAAATTTTAACAATTGGATGCAACATCCAACCCTAACGAGATGGACAAGCCAGCACAGGTGTAACACATACTGACTAACGAGGTGACACCAATCAGTGCGTCCTACGTGCTAACGAGCTAGACGTGCTAACGGTGCTAACGGGCCAGGCGTGCTAACGGGCCAGGCGTGCTAACGGGCCAGGCGTGCTAACGGGCCAGGCGTGCTAACGGGCCAGGCGTGCTAACGGGCCAGGCGTGCTGTGGTGGGAATTCTACCCTTAATCAATAATGAGGAGGCTCTAAATTAATAATCAAGGTTTTACTTTTATTAAAAGACTTGTTATAACAAGGAGGCTTCTGGGTTATATACTATCTCAGGATAGGTGCAACTTCAGAGACGACGTACAATGGTTCCAAACACCAACCCCCCACATCCTGTGCCAGACCTTGGGCCCCAAATACAATCTCCCCCTAGGAGGAGGTGACTGATGCACAGACACTGTGGAGACAAGTGATTGGTTCCCCATTACTCACGCCATCCCTTCACATGGTTTGTAATAAACACACAGTTCACATGGAAACAATGTTTCCTTCTGATCTCCTTTGCCTCCCTGCTGATATTCTGCCTAGCAACAGGGACATGTGATAGATGCTGATATTCTGCCTAGCAACAGGGACATGTGATAGATGCTGATATTCTGCCTAGCAACAGGGACATGTGATCGATAAGCCTGAATTCTCCCCTCTCTGGACCCAAGGTGACTGAGGCCCATTTGAGGGAGGAAGTGCAGCTGCCAACACCAGAGTTAGAAAGGAGACATTCTAATAGCAAGAGGTCAATAGTTCATATCAGCATATTCTGCAGATAAGACATCTTAATTATCTATGTTCCTTAGCTAATTCTGATTTCTCCACCACAATCCTTCCCCAGAAACAGGCTCCAGAACAATAGCTGTGTTACTGGTGTGCAGGATATAACCTTTACTCTGTGGAGGATCAAGAGGAACCAGTCAGTTTCTGTCATATTCTTGGCTGACAGTCCGAACATCATGGGTTCATTCTACACACCCAGAACAGTTAGAACATCATGGGTTCATTCTACACACCCAGAACAGTTAGAACATCATGGGTTCATTCTACACACCCAGAACAGTTAGAACATCATGGGTTCATTCTACACACCCAGAACAGTTAGAACATCATGGGTTCATTCTACACACCCAGAACAGTTAGAACATCATGGGTTCATTCTACACACCCAGAACAGTTAGAACATCATGGGTTCATTCTACACACCCAGAACAGTTAGAACATCATGGGTTCATTCTACACACCCAGAACAGTTAGAACATCATGGGTTCATTCTACACACCCAGAACAGTTAGAACAGGCCTCTATCAACACACTTTTCTATGTTATAGGAGTTAGGTTCTTTACCAATCTCAATCCCAATGCCTCGGCTTAAAGAATTATATTTTACTGCACATGCATTAGTAAGGTTTAACAGAAATTTCCCTCACAGTGCTAACGAGCTATACGGGCTAACAAGCTATACGGGCTAAAGTCCAACCTCAAAACATAAATGGAAAAACCAAAGCCTGTAACACAACAAATATATCCTCTATTTTTGTTGGACAAGTTCTCACCACCAACAGAAAACAACTTCCATTTCACATTATAATCAACTACAATGCTTCACCTCCTGCAACAATTAAAAACAAGAAAAAACACATATTTCTAAATAATAATATACAATCTTATTAGTTCTCCTTTTTCTTTCTAGAATCCTAAAACTCATTTTGAAATTATAATCAACTGAAGCACCTTCTACAATATGAACATGATGTCTACTTGCTGTCAACAATTAAAAACAAATGAAAAAATATTTTCCTAAAACTCACTAGCTTCTAGAACTCTCGTCTTCCTAAAACTCACTAGCTTCTAGAACTCTCGTCTTCCTAAAACTCACTAGCTTCTAGAACTCTCGTCTTCCTAAAACTCACTAGCTTCTAGAACTCTCGTCCCCTTTGGAACGAGCCCAAACAAAACTCATCTCCAATACGGAAAAACATGCAGTCATAATAAATTGTGATCCATGGCAACACACTAGCTAAACGCAAAACACAAATCTTTTTAACTGCCCACCCTTGAGACAATCAGCAACCAAGTTGTCCTTACCACAGACATGTCTGATTTCAAGAGGAAACTCCTGCAAACATCCGTAGTAACTTTCCACCTCACTGCGGAGCTTCTCTCTCTTTTCAGGGTTCACTAGATAGGCATGTTGTTGGATCAGGGCCCAGTCCCCAATGTCATGCTCTAGTACATTTGGGTTGGCACATCTGAGAATGAACCCTGATATTCTAAAAACACGGCAACAATGTGAATATAATTGTACCCAAAAATTGTCAGTTGGTTGCATGAATAAGTATTACATGAATTGTAAATATGAAATATCAAAACCAAATGTACACCCCTTTGTTAATACATATTGACAATAATGAACCTAATGGTGAGGCATGAAATAATAAAAAAAATCTGATTTTCTCAGGCTGAATGTTTGAAATTTGTTACATTTTACATTTTAGTCATTTAGCAGACGCTCTTATCCAGAGCGACTTACAGTAGTGAATGCATACATTTCATTTAAAAAAAATGTTTACATTTCATACATTTTTTTTAAAAATATGAGGTGATTTGAGTCCTGCTTCTTCAGTAGTGGAATAAAGACAATTAGCACTTGAATGTTGTAAAAAAATACTGGAGTGATGTAGGATTGTTAATAAAATTGATTATAGACAAATGTATTATACTGCGCCCATGTGTATAGGCTCCAAGTACGTTGAAATGAAGCTGTTTTCAAGTCATTGAAAAAACGACCAGAAAAGACATCTTCTCAACTTTCACTTTCAACTACAACCGAACATATATTGGACTTTTAGTCTTATTTTCAACGTCTTTTCAATTACATTTTGCTAAATGAGAATAGTGCAATGTCAAAACACAGTTTTAACGTGTCCAAATCACTAACCAATATGTAGAAACAGTTTGTGATAAATTGACAACCTAAACATTTTGAAGTGTTGCATTTTGATTCAAGTGGGTCACCAACATGGTAAGTGTAATACATTTTTTTGTCACTTTTATTAAATCTCATAAATAGTAACTCTTCCATTTCAGAGCCTGGATTTTCCCCCTGAGGCTAATATCCATATCATGTTGAAATCAATAGAACAGGGGACAAACGTTTAGGGTTCTACATTGTGACATCATTAAAATACTCCTTCTACAATGTTAAAAACATTCTACATTGTGACATTAATTCATTGATATCATGAAACAACTCCTTCATGTATTTTCTGATGTTTAATCAGAGGTCTTTTACTAGAGTATCTCTTCCCACATTGATCACAGCTATAAGATTTCTCTCCTGTGTGTGTTCTCTGGTGTATAGTCAGCTGGCCAGATGTAGTAAAACTCTTCCCACATTGATCACCGCTAAAAGGTTTCTCTCCTGTGTGTGTTCTCTGGTGTGATATCAGGCTTCTTGACTGGGTAAAACTCTTTCCACATTGAGTACAGCTAAAAGATTTCTCTCCTGTGTGTGTTCTCTGGTGTTGAGTCAGATGGCTAGATGTAGTACATCTCTTACCACATTGATCACAGCTAAAAGATTTCTCTCCTGTGTGTGTTCTATGGTGTATCTTCAGACTGCTAGAACGAAAAAAAACTCTTCCCACATTGAGTACAGCTATATGATTTCTCTCTCCCTATCTCTCCTGTGTGTTCTATGGTGTACCTTCAGATTGCTAGAACGAAAAAAACTCCTTCCACATTGATTACAGCTAAAAGCTTTCTCTCTTGTGTGTGTTTTCTGGTGTCTCTTCAGACAGCTAGAACTAAAAAAACTCTTCCCACATTGATTACAGCTAAAAGATTTCTCTCCTGTGTGTGTTCTCTGATGTGATATCAGCCTTCTTGACTTGGTAAAACTCTTCCCACATTGAGAACAGCCAAAAGGTTTCTCTTCAGTGTGAATTCTTTGATGTATTTTAAGTTTTTCTGATGAGGTGAATCTTTTCCCACAGTCAGAGCAGCAGTAAGATTTCTTCCCTGTGGATGTCTGCAGGTGTTTCTTGAGGTGTTCTGATCTGGAGAGACTCTTCTCTGCCTCGTCAGCATCATGAGGTTGCTGAGGCTCCCCAGAGGATCCACGATAGTCCCGTCTCTCTCCTGTGTGAACAACAAAGTCATACAGATGGTTAAATGCCCACAACAGCAGAAATCCACTGTTTATTTGAGGTAAAAAGGGATGACCAGAGAGTACCCATGAAGTTGTACAACATTTGACAAGACAGTCAAGACCTAAGCAGTGTGCCAGATGACCTTTGGCCTCCAATATAGGCCCCTTTCTGTGTTTGCTAAAATTGCAGCGATGCACACGCAATTTGGTAGTAGAAACTCCTCCATTCTAATGAGGAAACCACTAGTTATGGATGTAGTATATCTGCTAATGAGGAAACCACTAGTTATGGATGTAGTATATTTGGTAATGAGGAAACCACTAGTTATGGATGTAGTATATTTGGTAATGAGGAAACCACTAGTTATGGATGTAGTGTATCTGGTAATGAGGAAACCACTAGTTATGGATGTAGTATATCTGGTAATGAGGAAACAACTAGTTATGGATGTAGTATATCTGGTAAGGAGGAAACCACTAGTTGTGGATGTAGTATATCTGGTAATGAGGAAACCACTAGTTATGGATGTAGTGTATCTGGTAATGAGGAAACCACTAGTTATGGATGTAGTATATCTGGTAATGAGGAAACCACTAGTTATGGATGTAGTATATCTGGTAATGAGGAAACCACTAGTTATGGATGTAGTATATCTGGTAATGAGGAAACCACTAGTTATGGATGTAGTATATCTGGTAATGAGGAAACCACTAGTTATGGATGTAGTATATCTGGTAATGAGGAAACCACTAGTTATGGATGTAGGATATCTGGTAATGAGGAAACCACTAGTTATGGATGTAGTATATCTGCCTGGAGCAAAAATGGTGAGCGAAGATGATCGTTTTTCACAATGTATTCTGAATATTACAGCGCACTATCAGGACAAGATCAGGAGTGCTACTCAAGTAAACTCACATTAAGTTCTGTCTATTCACTAATTCAGCACTGTGGGGGAAAACTCAGGAGAGTTCTCATAGGCTGACAGCAAAAATAGCCTCCATTTACAGGTTGATTATAAGTGCATTTCACATTACTTTTGGATTATAATTGTAAAGCTCGTTTGAACCTCCTGCTTAATATGTTTGTGTTATTGTCGCAAATCAACTGCTTTACACTTAAAAAACACTTCAACCAGTAAAATGCTCTTTGGCTAGCTTTAACATCAGCCTGACAATGAGGGTTTGTACACTAAGTGTTTAACAAATTGGCCCATAACTTCACCTAACAATAACATAGACCTACTGTAGGACCCATAACTTTATCTAACAACGACATAGACGTAGGACTATAAATCATTTAATATTTCAGGTGAAACATGGACACTAAAATGTCTGTCGTGACGTTTCATAACCTGATCACCAGATAATTTTGTGAATAATCCCACTAGGCTACTCTGTAATGTGTTGTCATTCTAAATGTCCTGAATAAAGGAAAATAGCTCTGTGTGTTGAACAATAGCCTATCCATCAAGGAACAGTTCTCTACACATTATGAGCAAAGTAGGGATGTTGGATCCAACGTGGAGTGTATCTCTGTGCACAAACAGAGTAATGAGACCCTACTGTAAATCAGCCAGACAGTAACACATTATAAACATCGATTTGTTTGGGATGTTGGATCCAACGTGGAGCACGGCATAACTGTCTTTACCAGAGTAATGAATGAAGAAGCACTTTGGTTGTTGTTGCATGTCGTGATGTTTGTCATGTGACTGTCATTCAGAAAATGATTTCCTGGATCAGCTGATGATAGTTGAACATGTGACTGTAAATAAACAGCTACAGTATTAAGAATTATGTGTAATTATTGAAGAACCACGTTAATGACAGTATCCATTTGGGTGTTGTCAATAAAGTTAAGGTGACTCTCGGTTAGAACCATTGGATTTAGCAAACTCTGAAATGATTTAGGATTTCTGTGCCCATGAAAACTGTTTTCCCAGCGTAACATAAGGAGACACTAAATGTTACGTAGGTAGAGAGCATTTCAGAGATCTGAATACAAAAAACTGTCCTAACAGGACAATAACCTAAACCACAAGGCCAAATCTACACTGGAGGAGCTTACCAAGATGACATTGAATGTTCCTGAGTGGCCTAGTTACAGTTTGGACTTAAATCATCTTGAAAGTCTATGGCAAGACTTGAAAATGGCTTTCTAGCAATGATCAACAACCAACTTGACAGAACAGGAAGGATTTTAAAAAGAATAATGAATATTCACATGCATATCAGCCTCCTATTGGATGACATCACGACTTCCCATCAAGCCAACTCCTTGGAGGCCTTACTATGACATCACTCACTCCGTCTAGTTTGCAGTTGTTAAAAAAACACTATTTTGCTCAAAACATTTATTTGTTTCCCTTTAGTGTGTTTATACTTTACTGTATTTATATCACTTTTCAACAGGAAAGGACGTCATGAACAATTCATACAGTACAAAAACATATTCAAGTGTAGAATGCCCTTTTAAAAATCACACATTAGTTCAACAACTGCAGAGTTTGTGTCCCTGTTTTATAAGATAGTACTCACTGTATTTACTGGTGTTAATCAGATCAATGTCCCTGTTTTATTAGATAGTACTCACTGTATTTACTGGTGTTAATCAGATCAATGTCCCTGTTTTATTAGATAGTACTCACTGTATTTACTGGTGTTAATCAGATCAATGTCCCTGTTTTATAAGAGAGTACTCACTGTATTTACTGGTGTTAATCAGATCAATGTCCCTGTTTTATTAGATAGTACTCACTGTATTTACTGGTGTTAATCAGATCAATGTCCCTGTTTTATTAGATAGTACTCACTGTATTTACTGGTGTTAATCAGATCAATGTCCCTGTTTTATTAGATAGTACTCACTGTATTTACTGGTGTTAATCAGATCAATGTCCCTGTTTTATTAGATAGTACTCACTGTATTTACTGGTGTTAATCAGATCAATGTCCCTGTTTTATTAGATAGTACTCACTGTATTTACTGGTGTTAATCAGATCAATGTCCCTGTTTTATTAGATAGTACTCACTGTATTTACTGGTGTTAATCAGATCAATGTCCCTGTTTTATTAGATAGTACTCACTGTATTTACTGGTGTTAATCAGATCAATGTCCCTGTTTTATAAGATAGTACTCACTGTATTTACTGGTGTTAATCAGATCAATGTCTCTGTTTTATAAGAGAGATCTCACTGTATTTACTGGTGTTAATCAGATCAATGTCCCTGTTTTATTAGATAGTACTCACTGTATTTACTGGTGTTAATCAGATCAATGTCCCTGTTTTATTAGATAGTACTCACTGTATTTACTGGTGTTAATCAGATCAATGTCCCTGTTTTATTAGATAGTACTCACTGTATTTACTGGTGTTAACCAGATCAATGTCCCTGTTTTATTAGATAGTACTCACTGTATTTACTGGTGTTAATCAGATCAATGTCCCTGTTTTATTAGATAGTACTCACTGTATTTACTGGTGTTAATCAGATCTCCAGTCTTCTCTTCTTCGTCCTCCTCTAATGTGACAGTAATCTCCCCCTCTTCATCCTTCATTCCAAAAACGTCTTCATCTTCTTTCACTTCATCCTCCACTCCAAAAACTGCATCTTCCTCCTCTTCTTTTACTGTAACATCCTCCTCCTCTTTCACTCTGAACGCGTCTTCCTCTTCTTTAACTGAAACGTCTTTCTCTTCTTCTTTCACGGTAACAGCTTCACCCTCTACTTGTTTTTGTATTGAAACAGCCTCCTCTTCCTCCTCCTCTTTCATGAGAGTGTCTTTTTCCGTCCAGCAGACCTCCTCTTTATTAACAGGAGGAGAGTAGCTTAGTGAACTCATGGTCGGGGATAATAGCTAGTTAGCATTAGCGACTAGACTAGTGCTAACTTAACCAGCCAGCTAGCTGACTTACAACGTAAATATTACATAAAATGGAGTACTATGTTTAAATCATAGTAGCAAATAAACCACGAAATTGTCCAAACAGCTTGAATGTTCCGACTTTGTCAGCTAGCGAGCTACCGAGGTGGCTGCAGTTGTTGAAGAAGCGTTCCGTCCACTAGATTATACGTCACACTAGAAACATCGCCTGAAAGACACATATCGCCATCTGCTGTCTGGAGGGAGGAAACGCAGTTGAGGAGGGAAAACAATTTTTATTCTTCATTGAATTATAATATTATAAAGCAGTTTAGGGAAACGTTTTTTTCCTCTCTATTAAATATGAATATTATATCAACACGTCCAAAGAGCAACAAGTGTTATTTGATTAGTTCAGATTTTCTATGAGAATTTTAAACAAGCTTAACCTCTACTCCACATCTGTATTTCTGATTCGGTCAAATAACTAGATATCAAAATAAGCACCTAGTTATTGATACCCTTGATAAAGATGAGCTAAAATTACTGTATGAAATAAATAAATTAACTTTACCCACTACCAGGATATTTTAGCCAAAAACCTGGTTACCTCTCTGCTAGGAGGCTGAAACTTGGCCATAAGAGGATCTTTCAGCAAGACACATCAACATCCACGAAGAAATGGTTAATTGGGTACAAAATCAACATTTTCAATGGCCATCTCAGTCTTCGGACTTGAACTCCATTGAAAACCTGTGGTTTGAATTGAACAGGGCAGTCCATAAGCGCAGACAAAATAAATCAAGGACATGGAGAGATTCTGTATGGAGGAATGGTCTAAGGTCCCACCCAATGTGTTCTCTAATCTCATTAAACATTTCAGTGTCGTTATCCTCCCAAGGGGAGGGTGCTGGAGTATTGAAAACATGGGTGGCAATAATTCAGACCCCTACCTTTTGAGAATTACATGTTAAACTCTATATTTTTCTCTGAGCAATTGTATTAGTATAAAATAATATAATTTCCCTTTATTTTTTATACAATATAGCTCAGTATTTGAATTCTTTATTTTATAGAGTCGTTTTTGCTCATCTTTATCAAGGGTGTCAACAATTTTGTCCCCCACTGTACCTCCATACTGCTGCTACATGGTGTAACAATACATCATGTAGATGTATATAATGAACAGACTAGGTCTATACTGCTCCTACATGGTGTAACAATACATCATGTAGATGTACATAATGAACAGACTAGGTCTATACTGCTCCTACATGGTGTAACAATACATCATGTAGATGTATATAATGAACAGACTAGGTCTATACTGCTCCTACGTGGTGTAACAATACATCATGTAGATGTATATAATGAACAGACTAGGTCTATACTGCTCCTACATGGTGTAACAATACATCATGTGGGGCTTTAAGGCGATGTTAGTGTGACGTATAATGTAGTGGACGGAACGCTTCTTTCAACAGCAGCAACAGGGGATTTGTAGATCAGTCAGTCTGCAGTCGCCTGCAGTGTCGAACAAGCCCAATACCAAACCAATCAGGTGGTTGTTTGATCAAATGAAGCTTCAGACGCCATTGATGACGTGCTGCTGATAAAGTGATACAGGCATCGGTACACTGCTTTGAAGTTTACTGCTTATCGATTTGGACGCAGGCCTCGTAGCTCCGGTATCAAAAGTAACATCCCTACTGACAACAAGGCAGCAGAGTCTACCGTGCTAATGCGTTCCCACTATATATCACAACCACACAGTATATGAAAGCATGAGGTGTGGCTGATGTTTACAAGCTGGAGCTAGATACCGAGCTAGCATACAAACTCTGTAGCACATAGTGCATTGTGGGTAGTTTAGAAGATATCCGGAAATAAGTTTAAGAAATATGTAACAACGCAAAAACATAACTCTTTGTACTTATAGGTAACCAGATTGTGACTACAACTAAGTTACTAAGTCTTTAACCACACTGTGTTGTTACACGGGTGAGTAAAAACGAACGCTTCCTACCCTTTAACTTTTTGTCAGAAAATAAAATAAACGTTTTACTCAACTGCGTTACCCACTCCAGTCAGCAGATGGCGGTGTGGGAATTTAAGGCGATGCTGTTGGTGTGACGTATAATCTAGTGGACGGAACGCTTCTTTCAACAGCAGCAACAGTTATTAAGCCTCCTCGGTAGCTTGCTAGACAAAATAGCCGAACCAATAAAGCTCTTTAGACGCTTTCGTGTATATTAGCCACTGTGTTTTAAACCCACTTCTGTCGTCTAGTTAGTTATCAGATTTAATTTCATATTTGCGGTGTTGTTGTTATTAGTCAGCTAGCGGGCTGGTTAAGTTAGCATTAGCCTAGCTAGCTAACATCTCCGACCATGAGTTCACTAAGCTACTCTCCTCCTGATAAAGATGATGTTGTTGTTGAACTGATGTGTGGTGTTAGAGGGGAAATATTCAATAGCTACATCAATATTTTGACTTTTAAATTATTTATTTATGGCCATTGAGTCTTGAAGAATATAACACATGCCTCATGAGCTTAGTTCAACTGTTGTACCCCATCAGAACCCCAAATAAGCTTTTTATACTCCAATGTTTAGAAACAATTTAAATGATAAACAAACACTGTAAACACTCACACTCAAAACATGGTTAAAACTATGTTGATATCATGGATGGTCAGTCCTTGCATCCATAGGTCCGTCTATGAATTTGAGAGTAGTTACATTTCTCCAGCCCCATCATCATCTTATTACCAAATCAGTGGTGGAATTACAGCTTTGTTATTGTTTGAACTGCAGATTAATTGGTTGATTGTGTGGCTTGTTTAAAGGGACAACCTAGTTTTTAAACAGAAACAAAATGGCTGCCCAGAGTCTTGGTTTGGTAAACATCTGAGGGATGGGGGAAGGAGAAATGTAACCACTCTGAAATTCATAGAGAAAGCTATTGTAGAAACCGTAACCCAACACCTAGCGACCTCGTCAAGAAGTTCAGACATCTTGGCGTAACAGTTATAAGCTGTTGACTTGACAGTCGCTGGACCCAGGTTTGAGTTCAGCTCAGGACTACCCCCTGAATTCACTACACTCTGAATACAAGGACTGGCTGGCCATAAGGTCAAAATTATAGTTTTAACCAGATTTCAAGGCTATACAGTGCTTGTTTACAAACAGTGGCGTTTTTCAAGCTTATGTTTTGGTTTCTGATGGGGTAATACAGTTGAAACATTTCAGGCATTTCTAAGTTATATTCTTCAAGAATCAATGGTTATATAGTAAATGGGTCTTTCTATAACTGCCAGTGTAGATTTTCCTGTGGGGGTCAAATTGTTAGAGCTGTTGATAAGTCATTAGCTGTGTTAGAATACTCATACTAACCGTACTATTTGTGATGTTAATTGAGTATATAGTGTGCTTATTGGTCATAGTATGATATAGTTAGTATGCCAAAACCTCCCGGATGTCGTACTAAATTCGCCATAATATGACGTAAACACGCAGTACGTTAGGGCCCATAATGCAATTCTTCAGGAAATGGGCGTGGCTTCACATCGTTTTCAGATTTGAAGAAAATTGCAGAAAATATGTAGCCGAAGTCCAACGAGAGCCGATACAAATTCATTGCTTTAACTAATTATGACAAATGTTAAGAAAATGTTGAGCAATGTAATAAAATAATTACTTTTCAAATAAGTTACTTTACACGTCATTTTGGCTGACTATTTGCTAGCATGTTATTACAGCAGTATGTACCGGTATGTTAACTAGCTACCTAACGTTAGTTGGCTACTTATACATCAAACTTGCCAGTATATGAACTATATTCTATCTAACTAACTACCCAACGTTTATTGACTTGATTATTCCCGTCATTCTTAGCTTAGCTAAATGGTATAGTCGTTTTGCTTTCTCAATGGACATTCGGGTGCTTTCATAAATTCACTCTGATTGACTATCTACTCTGATTTCAGAGCACTCTCGTCTGAGTACCAGAGAGCAGAATAATGAATTTACTAGCGCTCAACACCCGTTCAATATGTCCAGGTGTCAGTAAACGTAGGCAACAAAAACCGTAAATAAATGTTTTCCAGCAGCACAGTTACAGTCACCCTGGATAACATGAAAACTGCCTAACAGCTCTGCTAGGGCGAGTAAAATGGTCAGAGTCTCATTTGTGTCTGGAAGTAGCAAAGATAATATTCAGAATACATTGTGAAAAACTAAAATCTTTGCTCACCATTTTTGCTCCAGGCCGATATAGTACATCCATAACTATCGGTTTCCTCATTAGCAGGGAGGAGTTTCTGCAATCAAATTGCCCTCGTGCCACAATTTTAGCAAACACAGAAAGGGGCCTATATTGGAGACCAAAATTCGTCTGGCACACTGCTTAGAGTTTCAACAACATGAATAACTTATTTCTAGCCTACAATCATCAATGTCACTACGAATGTGAAAACAAGACAAAATATGACTATTATTGCTCATTTTAAGGCAAATTTCAAATAATTGTAACATTCATTACAGACGTCAATTGTTGTCAGACATCATGGCTCCGCTGTAGGCATCACCTTTTACAGTGGATTACCGCTGTTGTGGGCCTTTAATCATCTGTCTGACTTTGTTGTTCACACAGGAGAGATATGGGACTATCGTGGATCCTCTGGGGAGCCTCAACAACCTCTTGATGCTGAAGAGGCAGAGAAGAGTCTCTCCAGATCAGAACACCTCAATAAACACCTGCAGACATCCACAGGGAAGAGAACTCACTGCTGCTCTGACTGTGGGAAGAGATTCACCTCATCAGGCATTAAAATTCATCAGAGAACACACACAGGAGAGAAACCTTATTGCTGTGGTGAATGTGGGAAGAGTTTTACTGACTCTAGTGGTCTGACGAAACACCAGAGAATACACACAGGAGAGAAACCTTATAGCTGTGGTCAATGTGGGAAGAGGTTTGCTGCATCTACCAGTCTGACTCTACATCAGAGAACACACACAGGAGAGAAATCTTATATCTGTGGTCAATGTGGGAAGAGTTTTGCTCGATCTGGAGAGCTGACAGCTCACCAGAGAATACACACAGGAGAGAAATCTTATAGCTGTGATCAATGTGGGAAGAGTTTTGCTGCAACTAGAACTCTGACACTACACCAGAGAAAACACACAGGAGAGAAATCTTATAGCTGTGATCAATGTGGGAAGAGTTTTTGTCGATCTGGAGTGCTGACAGTGCACCAGAGAAGACACACAGGAGAGAAATCTTATAGCTGTGATCAATGTGGGAAGAGTTTTACTACATCTTTCTATCTGACTAAACACCAGAGAATACACACAGGAGAGAAACCTTATAGCTGTAATCAATGTGGGAAGACTTTTACTCAGTCAACCAACCTGGTATCACATCAGAGAACACACACAGGAGAGAAACCTTATAGCTGTGGTGAATGTGGGAAGAGTTTTACTCAGTCAAACAGCCTGGTATCACATCAGAGAACACACACAGGAGAGAAATCTCATAGCTGTAATCAATGTGGGAAGAGATACTCTGATAAAAGATCTCTGATTAAACATCAGAAAATTCATGAAGGAGTTGTTTCATGATATCAGTGAAATAAAATGTAGAATGTTTAAACATTGTAGAAGGAGTATTTTAATGATGTCACAATGTAGAACCCTAAACGTTTGTCCCCTGTTCTATTGATTTCAACATGATATGGATATTAGCCTCAGGGGGAAAATCCAGGCTCTGAAATGGAAGAGTTACTATTGATGTGATTTAACAAAAAGTACTAACACAAAAAGAGCTGTGTTACACTTACCACGTTGGTGACCCACTGGAATCAAAATGCAACACTTCAAAATGTAGCGAGCTGTTTCATACAAATTGTCCTCTAACCAGGGATGTACACATTATTCCCAGATTCCGTGTGATTTTTGAGCTGTTCGTTTTAACAGGACGTGCAACCTCATCTCCCTCCTGTCGTACAATTGATTTCAACATGATATTAATGAGTGATGACAAATAAGTGTTGTGTTCCTTTATTTAGTGACCCCTACATTTAAATGCATCACTCCAAAATGTAGCTGACTGTCTTCTGCAGGTTGTCCTCTAATGAGGTAAAATATATCTCCCATTTCCATGTGTTTTTTTAGTTGTGTTAGTTTCAACAGCACGTACAACCTGATTTCCCCCCTAATCGATATCAGTGATTTATTGCTACTTGTCAAAACAACAGCGTTTTTGGTGCTTGTACAGTTTTATAAGGTGCTTGTTTTAAATAATACAAGTAATATGATTATTGTGACAGATGTTTGTGTATGTATTACATTTTATGTTTAGGTTTTCAATTTATCACAAACTGTTTCTGCATTTGGACTACTGATTTGGACACGTTTAAGCTGTGACATTGGGGATATCTCACCTAGCAAAATGTCGTAGAAAATAAGACTATGCCCGACATACAATATAAGTTTGGTTTTAGTTGAAAGTGAAAGTTGAAAAGAAAACAATTTAATTTCAACATACTTACAGCCTATACACATAGTCGCCGTACAATAAATTGGTCTATAATCAATTATATGAACAATCCTACATCACTCCAGTATTTATTTACAACATTCAACTACTAATTGTCTTTATTCCACTACTGAAGAAGCATGACTCAAATCACCTCATATTTCAAACATTAAGCCTGACAAAAGATACATTTTATGCCTCACCATTAAGTTAATTATTGCTAATACATATTAACAAAGGGGTGTACATTTGGGTTTTATATTTCATGTTTAATATTCATGTAAGATTTAGTAATCATAATTATTTATGCAACCAACTGATAATTTTTGGGTACAATTATATTGACATTGCTGCCCTGCTTTTAGAATATCAGGGTTCATTCTCAGATTTGCCAACCCAAATGTACTAGAGCATGACATTGGGGACTGGGCACCAATCCAACAACATGCCTATCTAGTGAACCCTGAAAAGAGAGAGAAGCTGTGAGGTGGGAAGTTACTACGGATATTGCAGGAGTTTCCTCTTGAAATCAGACATGTTCGTTTTAAGGACAATTTGCTGATTGTCTCACGGGTGGGCAGTCAAAATGTTTGTGTTTTGCGTTTAGCCAGTGTGTTGCCATGGATCACAATTTATTATAACTGCACGTTTTTCCGTATTAGAGATGAGTTTTGTTTGGGCTCGTTCCAAGGGGACGAGAATTCTAGAAGCTAGTGAGTTTTTGGAACACGAGAGTTCTAGAAGATAGTGAGTTTTAGGATTCTATAGTAAGAAAAAGGATAAAAAAATATTTTGATTGTATATTATTATTTAGAAATGTGTTTTTCTTGTTTTTAATTGTTGACAAGTATCGCTCGTTAGCCCGTCTAGCCCGTTAGTTCGTCTAGCTCGTTAGCTCGTTAGCCCGTCTAGCTCGTCAGCACGTCTAGCTCGTTAGCACCTAGGACGCACTGATTGGTGTCACCTCGTTAGTCAGTATGTGTTACACCTGTGCTGGCTTGTCCATCTCGTTAGTGGGAAGGTGTTTCACCTGAGCTGGTCCAGGTTCTATTTAAGAGTGTCTGGCCCAGTGCTCCAGTTGTCTTGATACATGTGGAGAGTCAACACCTTTAGTTGCTCCACCTTTTTGGTTTACTTCCTGTCTTTAAGTTTGGTGTGGGTTTTTCTTTTGTTTTCCTCTTCTTGGGCAGATTTAGTGGGTCTCATGGTGGGTGTCTTTTAGGTCCCAGTTGTTGTTACTAGTCAACTTCCAGTGGACACCCCCATAGTGTCTTTCAGAGCCCCTCCTAAAAAACAAGTTATATTTTGGGTTGGATATTGCATCATATTGTTGATATTTTAATCAATGGCATTTCCTTCCAATGCTCATTAGTCTTTCAGTTGTTATTATTGTTTTTTATCCTCATATTTGTGTACTAAATATTTCTGATTATTTTCATAGTTTTTTCCTGTGAAGCCATTGTGTTGCATCCATGTCTGACATGTGCTGTATAAATAAAGCTTGATTTGATTTGAACATATTGTAAAACAAATTAACCCAATGACCGACCAATCAACAAACTATTGGTACACCTTAGTATGAAAAACTGTATCAATCCCACTTTTCCAGCCTGCTGAAGGCGTGGTGGAGTGGTAAACACCACCCCCGGCTCTACCAGGGGCTTGAGGTGGTCTCCCACAGCTCTGCTTATGTCATGTTCTGTGGCCTTACTGTTCCATTTCTGACTGCCCCTGCAACACAGAAACACATTTAGTCATATTATATAAAACACTCAAAGTAATGGATATGGAGCATCTATGGCCTCAGTTACACCTGGCACCTAAATGCGACTTCTGTCATCCGATCACTCCAAGCTGCATTAGGTTCAGATCTACCAGGATGGGCCTTTGACATAGTCTGGACGCAGTCAGACCACTGAATATGCATAAGCAATGTAAAGAGATGGGGTGAATGAGTGGGGAAAATACATTCTACACAAATTACCTTCATAATAAATCAAATCTTATTGGTCACATACAGGGGTTCAGCAGATGTTATTGCGGGTGTAGTGAAATGCTTGTCCTAGTTCCCACAGTGCAGCAATATCTAACAATTTCACAACAAATACCTAATACACACAAATCTAAGTAATGGAATAAGAATATATAAATATATGGACGAGCAATGTCAGAGCTGCATAGACAGATACAGTAGAATAGAATACAGTATATACATATGAGATGAGTAATACATAGACAGATACAGTAGAATAGTATAGAATACAGTATATACATATGAGATGAGTAATACATAGACTAAGATACAGTAGAATACAGTATATACATATGAGATGAGTAATGCCAGATATGTAAACATTATTAAAGTGACTAATGATTTCAAGTCTGTGTTTGTAGGCAGCAGCCTCTGTGTTAGTGATGCTATTTAACAGTCTGATGGCCTTGAGATTGAAAAACAGCTTCTGTCTCTCGGTCCCTGCTTTGATGCACCTGTACTGACCTCGCCTTCTGGATGATAGCAGGCTGAACAGGCAGTGGCTCGGGTAATAACAAAGAACAAATGTGTGTGTCTGAGGGGAAATTAACTTTCATACAGCCAAAAGGGGTGAGAAATTACACCAATATGAGTGGACAATTTGAACTAATGTTAATAAACATGGATGATGGAACATATTCACTTTGCTGACGTGATGGCTATTTAAACCTCTCTAGGGTACGTGGGACGGTAGCCTCCCACCTGGCCAACATCCAGTGAAGTGCAGGGCACCAAATTCAAACTACAGAATTGTAAATATTTAACATTCTTGAAAATACACATGCAATATGTCAAATTTAAGCTTGACTTCTTGTTAATCCAGCCACGGTGTCATATTTCAAAAAAGGCTTTACGGTGAAAGCAAACCATGCGATTATCTGAGGACAGCACCCCATCAAACAAACACAGACAATCATATTTCAGACCGCCCGGCGCGACACAAAACTCAGAAACAACGATATAATTCATGCCTTACCTTTGAAGATCTTCTTTTGTTTGCACTCCAATATGTCCCATAAACATCACAAATGGTCCTTTTGTTCGACTAATTCCGTCGTTATATCTCCAAAATGTCCATTTATTTGGCGTGTTTGATCCAGAAAAACACCGGTTCCAACTCGCCCAACATGACTACAAAATATCTAATAAGTTACCTGTAATCTTTCTGCAGTGATACTCCATCACATCTGGTTTGCACTTAGTGTGACTATCATTTGTTTTTCAACAGGACAATGACCCAACACACCTCCAGGCTGTGTAAGGGCTATTTGACCAAGAAGGACAGCGATATGTAGCATCAGATGACCTGGCCTCCACAATCACCCGACCTCAACCCAATTGAGATGGTTTGGGATGAGTTGGACCGCAGAGAAGGAAAAGAAGGAAAAGCAGCCAACAAGTGCTCAGCATATGTGGGAACTCCTTCAAGACTGTTGGAAAAGCATTCCTGATGAATTCCTCATGAAGCAGGTTGAGAGAATGCCAATAGTGTAATTGTTGTCACTATTATTGTACAATGTAGAAAATAGTAAAAAAAAAATATGTAAAAAATTGAATAAGTGTGTCCAAAATGTTAGTCCAACTAGTCTCCCACTGTTTAACCAGAATAACATGAGTTGTGTCCTTCAGACTGTTAGTCTATAATCATATTCAGCTACTTAGATGTCATGTATTGTCATGTTATGTTCTCTATAATGAAACATCACCACTGTAGATGTCATGTATTGTCATGTTATGTTCTCTATAATGAAACATCACCACTGTAGATGTCATGTATTGTTATGTTCTCTATAATGAAACATCACCACTGTAGATGTCATGTATTGTCATGTTCTCTATAATGAAACATCACCACTGTAGATGTCATGTATTGTTATGTTCTCTATAATGAAACATCACCACTGTAGATGTCATGTATTGTTATGTTCTCTATAATGAAACATCACCACTGTAGATGTCATGTATTGTTATGTCATGTTCTCTATAATGAAACATCACCACTGTAGATGTCATGTATTGTTATGTCATGTTCTCTATAATGAAACATCACCACTGTAGATGTCATGTATTGTTATGTCATGTTCTCTATAATGAAACATCACCACTGTAGATGTCATGTATTGTTATGTTCTCTATAATGAAACATCACCACTGTAGATGTCATGTATTGTTATGTCATGTTCTCTATAATGAAACATCACCACTGTAGATGTCATGTATTGTTATGTTCTCTATAATGAAACATCACCACTGTAGATGTCATGTATTGTTATGTTATGTTCTCTATAATGAAACATCACCACTGTAGATGTCATGTATTGTTATGTTATGTTCTCTATAATGAAACATCACCACTGTAGATGTCATGTATTGTCATGTTCTCTATAATGAAACATCACCACTGTAGATGTCATGTATTGTTATGTTCTCTATAATGAAACATCACCACTGTAGATGTCATGTATTGTTATGTTCTCTATAATGAAACATCACCACTGTAGATGTCATGTATTGTTATGTCATGTTCTCTATAATGAAACATCACCACTGTAGATGTCATGTATTGTTATGTCATGTTCTCTATAATGAAACATCACCACTGTAGATGTCATGTATTGTTATGTCATGTTCTCTATAATGAAACATCACCACTGTAGATGTCATGTATTGTTATGTTCTCTATAATGAAACATCACCACTGTAGATGTCATGTATTGTTATGTCATGTTCTCTATAATGAAACATCACCACTGTAGATGTCATGTATTGTTATGTTCTCTATAATGAAACATCACCACTGTAGATGTCATGTATTGTTATGTCATGTTCTCTATAATGAAACATCACCACTGTAGATGTCATGTATTGTCATGTATTGTTATGTTCTCTATAATGAAACATCACCACTGTAGATGTCATGTATTGTTATGTTCTCTATAATGAAACATCACCACTGTAGATGTCATGTATTGTTATGTTATGTTCTCTATAATGAAACATCACCACTGTAGATGTCATGTATTGTTATGTTATGTTCTCTATAATGAAACATTACCACTGTAGATGTCATGTATTGTTATGTTCTCTATAATGAAACATCACCACTGTAGATGTCATGTATTGTCATGTCATGTTCTCTATAATGAAACATCACCACTGTAGATGTCATGTATTGTTATGTCATGTTCTCTATAATGAAACATCACCACTGTAGATGTCATGTATTGTTATGTTATGTTCTCTATAATGAAACATCACCACTGTAGATGTCATGTATTGTTATGTTCTCTATAATGAAACATCACCACTGTAGATGTCATGTATTGTTATGTTCTCTATAATGAAACATCACCACTGTAGATGTCATGTATTGTTATGTTCTCTATAATGACACATCACCAAGTGAAATAAAGTTGATCAGATATTCTTAGACATTAAATAAAAAATGGTTGTTCAGAAATCATTAATTATCATGTTGCTCTGATGAAATGAACTAAATATTTCACAATCATTCCCACTGCTGATATTCACAGAGAATAATTACAAGGATCATATTTCACAATCATTCCCACTGCTGATATTCACAGAGAATAATTACAAGGATCATATTTCACAATCATTCCCACTGCTGATATTCACAGAGAATAATTACAAGGATCATATTTCACAATCATTACCACTGCTGATATTCACAGAGAATAATTACAAGGATCATATTTCTCAGTTGCATTGACCTGCAGACATCAGACACCACCTCTCCCTTATGCACATGTGACTGAAATGGAACCAATCACAAAAATCCCTGACACAGCTTTGATGGCCCAATAAAAACGAAACTGCACGTTTCTGCCAGCCAATGGGATAATTCCAGTGCAGTACATGTGTAGAGGGATAATTCCAATTCAGGAAGTTCCTACCGTTTAACTTTGTCTGAACATTATAATATACATTTTACTCAACTGCGTTACCCACTCCAGTCAGCAGATGGCGGTGTGGGAATTTAAGGTAATGCTGTTAGTGTGACGTATAATGTAGTGGACGGAACGCTTCTTTCAACAGCAGCAACAGTTATTCAGCCACCTCGGTAGCTTGCTAGACAAAATAGCCGAACCAATAAAGCTCTTTAGACTCGTTCGTGTATATTAGCCACTGTGTTTTAAACCCACTTCTGTCGTCTAGTTACTTATCCGTTTTAATTTCATATTTACGGTGTTGTTATTATTCAGCTAGCGGGCTGGTTAAGTTAGCATTAGCCTAGCTAGCTAACATCTCCGACCATGCGGTCACTGAGCTACTCTCCTCCTGTTAAAGATGAGGTCTGCTGGACGGAGAAAGAAACTCTCGTCAAAGAGGGGGAAGAGAAAGATGTTACAATGCAAAAACAAGTGGAGGGTGAGGCTGTTAGTGAAAGAAGAAGAGAAAGACGTTTCAGTAAAAGAAGAGGAAGACGCTTTCAGAGTGAAAGAGGAGGAGGATGTTACAGTAAAAGAAGAGGAGGAAGATGCAGTTTATGGAGTGAAAGAGGAAGAGGGGGAGATGACTGTCACATCGAAAAAGGAAGAAGAGGAAGAAACTGGATATCTGGGCCCGGTTTCCCAAAGGCATGTTAAGGCATCCAATGGTTTTAACAATGAACTGGCCCTGATTAACACTAGTAAGTACTGTCTTAAAAACAGAGGCACAAACTCTACACTTGTTAAACTGAGGTGTTAAAGCGGAAATATGCAATAGCTACATCCATATTGTGACTTTTAAATAATTTATTTATAGCCATTGATTCTTGAAGAATATAACACATGCCTCATGAGTTTAGTTCAACTGTTGTACCCCATCAGAACCCCAAATAAGATTTTTTTTACTCCAATGTTTAGAAATAATGTAAATCAACACTGTATAGCCTCAACATGGTTAAAACTATAATGTTGATATCATGGATGGTCAGTCCTTGCATCCATAGGTCTTTCTGTCTGTAGTTACATTTCTCCAGCCCCATAATCATCTTATAACCAAAACAGTGGTGGAATTACAGCTTTGTTATTGTATGAACTGCAGATTGGTTGATTGTGTGGCTTTTTTAAAGTGGCAACCTAGTATTTAAACAGCAACAAAATGGCTGCCCAGAGACTTGGTTTGGTGAACAGCTGAGGGATGGGAGCTGGAGAAATGTAACCACTCTCACATTCATAGGGACCTCGTCAAGAAGTTCAGACATCTTGGCGTAACAGTTATAAGGTGTTGGCTTGACAGTCACTGGACCCAGGATTGAGTTCAGCTCAGGACAACCCCCTGAATTCACTACACTATGAATACAAAGACTGGCCATCCATGATGTCATAATGATAGTTTAACCAGGTTTCTAGGCTATATAGTATATTCTAGAATTCATCCATGATGTCATAATGATAGTTTAACCAGGTTTCTAGGATATATAGTATATTCTAGATTTCATCCATGATGTCATAATGATAGTTTAACCAGGTTTCTAGGCTATATAGTATATTCTAGAATTCATCCATGATGTCAAAATGATAGTTTAACCAGGTTTCTAGGATGTATAGTATATTCTAGAATTCATCCATGATGTCAAAATGATAGTTTAACTAGGTTTCTAGGATATAGTATATTCTAGAATTGCCAGTGTAGATTTCCTGTGGGGGTCAAATTGTTAGAGCTGTTGATAAGTCATTGTATAATATTCAGCTAATTTATTTTCATGCCATTACATCAATATTGCCCAACCAGAAGAGAAAAAAAACTCTTCCTGAACCACCACCTCCTGCTGGCCTTCATAAATTCTGACGTTGCTGGTAATAGGCTACACAAGCAGTCAGCAACCTACGTTTGGAGTGCAAATAATTTCTACCGATCTGCGTGCCAGTTATTATTTTCATATTCACATTTTACTGGAACAGTTTCATTTAATTTATAATAGTATCTCAAAATCATTGTCTATGATTAATCTACATTCTATCTAAATCTAAATGAAAATTATACAAATCTAAAAGGAACTTTTCTTGTTATTGCCAACTATGTGTAAATTCCCTACATAAAGCCAACAAATAAGCCATTGCTAATAAATATCCTCTAAATCACATGGCCTGTCTATAACGAACTTGAAACACTATCAAATATTCTGGGCCCTCAGTTTCCTGCTCCAGTGAGTTCAGGACAGACGCAGCTGTAGGCTATTTGTGAAAGGGATAAGAAGTAATCAGGTATTTTATGACATTTGCACTGGATCAGCACATTACAGTTTTTCCCTTTCGTGCCGAGTGGAAATATTTTACGAAAATACTTTGAGGAACTATTGTCATTTGCAATTGATTTTAGGAAGACTTTGTTTACTTGCTGTTTGAGGTGAAGAAAAAATTACTTTGAGAAGCTCCACAACTCATTAGTGGTGGTGCATTAAGACAATCAGAAATACTATCAGACATCCCCAAATGGGCACATTTATAGGCCTACATTTGCACACAGGCAAGGTAGACTAGTCCTACTTCTATATGTGTAACCAGGTAGACTAGTCCTACTTCTATATGTGTAACCAGGTAGACTAGTCCTACTTCTATATGTGTAACCAGGTAGACTAGTCCTACTTCTATATGGGTAACCAGGTAGACTAGTCCTACTTCTATATGGGTAACCAGGTAGACTAGTCCTACTTCTATATGGGTAACCAGGTAGACTAGTCCTACTTCTATATGTGTAACCAGGTAGACTAGTCCTACTTCTATATGTGTAACCAGGTAGACTAGTCCTACTTCTATATGTGTAACCAGGTAGACTAGTCCTACTTCTATATGGGTAACCAGGTAGACTAGTCCTACTTCTATATGTGTAACCAGGTAGACTAGTCCTACTTCTATATGGGTAACCAGGTAGACTAGTCCTACTTCTATATGTGTAACCAGGTAGACTAGTCCTACTTCTATATGGGTAACCAGGTAGACTAGTCCTACTTCTATATGTGTAACCAGGTAGACTAGTCCTACTTCTATATGGGTAACCAGGTAGACTAGTCCTACTTCTATATGTGTAACCAGGTAGACTAGTCCTACTTCTATATGTGTAACCAGGTAGACTAGTCCTACTTCTATATGTGTAACCAGGTAGACTAGTCCTACTTCTATATGGGTAACCAGGTAGACTAGTCCTACTTCTATATGTGTAACCAGGTAGACTAGTCCTACTTCTATATGTGTAACCAGGTAGACTAGTCCTACTTCTATATGTGTAACCAGGTAGACTAGTCCTACTTCTATATGTGTAACCAGGTAGACTAGTCCTACTTCTATATGTGTAACCAGGTAGACTAGTCCTACTTCTATATGCGTAATCAGGTAGACTAGTCCTACTTCTATATGCGTATTCAGGTGTGCGTCCTTACTCAACATTGACAGGAGTGTTTCAAGCAAAAGACAATTAATAAATTGACAACTGACGCATCTTGCGGGGTCAGGTCTGGGTGGTCTGCCAGGGGCCGTTTCATTTAGTATCTGTTTGGGTCGGCATGAGGAATGATTGTATTTTCCCATAGTATGTTGTACAGAAGTTGACCAACTGAAAGGGAGTGTAACTTTATGACTATAATTACTGTTCCCTGAAGGAGGGAAACGAGGTACAACACCTGTTTGGCCCCACCCCTTCCTGGGTCGGTGAAGAGCGATATTAAATTGAATATGACCTAAGGCTCGTATTTCTGTGTGTTATTATATTATAATTAAGTCTATGATTTGATATTTGATATAGCAGTCTGACTGAGTGGTGGTAGGCAGCAGCAGGCTCGTAAGCATTCATTCAAACTTTACTGCGTTTGCCAGCAGCTCTTAGCAATGCTTGAAGCACAGCTCTGTTTATGACTTCAAGCCTATCAACTCCTGAGATTATGCTGGCAATACTAAAGTGCCTATAAGAACATCCAATAGTCAAAGGTATATGAAATACAAATGTATGGAGAGAAATAGTAATATAATTCTTATAATAACTACAACCTAAAACTTCTTACCTGGGAATATTGAAGACTCATGTTAAAAGGAACCACCAGCTTTCATATGTTCTCATGTTCTGAGCAAGGAACTTAAACGTTAGCTTTTTTACATGGCACATATTGCACTTTTACTTTCTTCTCCAACACTGTGTTTTTGCTTTATTTAAACCAAATGGAACATGTTTCATTATTTATTTAAACCAAATGGAACATGTTTCATTATTTATTTGAGACTAAATTGATTTTATTGATGTATTATATTAAGTTAAAATGAATGTGTTCATTCAGTGTTATTGTAATTGTCATTATTACAAATATATATTTAAAATCGGCCGATTTAATCGGTATGGTTTTTTTGGGGGGTCATCCAATAATCGGTACCGGCGTTGAAAAATCATAATTGGTCGACCTCTACTATGTTATTGTTTGTTAAACACTTAGTGTACAAACCCTCATTGTCAGGCTGATGGAAAAGCTAGCCAAGGAGCATTTTACTGGTTGAAGTGTTTTTTAAGTATAAAGCAGTTGATTTGCGACAATAACACAAACATATTAAGCAGGAGATTCAAGCGAGCCTTACAATTATAATCCTAAAGTAATGTGAAATGCACTCATATGAAACCTGGAAATGGAGGCTATTTTTGCTGTCAGCCTATGAGAACTCCCCTGAGTTTCCCCCACGGTGGTGAATTAGTGAATAGACACAGAACTTAATGTGAGTTTCCTTGAGTAGCACTCCTGATCTTGTCCTGATAGTGCGCTGTAATATTCAGAATACATTGTGAAAAACGATCATCTTCGCTCACCATTTTTTGCTCCAGGCAGATATACTACATCCATAACTAGTGGTTTCCTCATTACCAGATATACTACATCCATAACTAGTGGTTTCCTCATTACCAGATATACTACATCCATAACTAGTGGTTTCCTCATTACCAGATATACTACATCCATAACTAGTGGTTTCCTCATTACCAGATATACTACATCCATAACTAGTGGTTTCCTCATTAGCAGATATACTACATCCATAACTAGTGGTTTCCTCATTACCAGATATACTACATCCATAACTAGTGGTTTCCTCATTACCAGATATACTACATCCATAACTAGTGGTTTCCTCATTACCAGATATACTACATCCATAACTAGTGGTTTCCTCATTACCAGATATACTACATCCATAACTATCGGTTTCCTCATTAGCAGATATACTACATCCATAACTAGTGGTTTCCTCATTACCAGATATACTACATCCATAACTAGTGGTTTCCTCATTACCAGATATACTACATCCATAACTACTGGTTTCCTCATTACCAGATATACTACATCCATAACTACTGGTTTCCTCATTACTAGATATACTACATCCATAACTAGTGGTTTCCTCATTACCAGATATACTACATCCATAACTAGCGGTTTCCTCATTAGCAGGGAGGAGTTTATGCAATCAAATTGCGTGTGCATCGCCCTCGTGCCGCAATTTTAGCAAGCACAAAAAGGGGCCTACATTGGATACAAAGAGTTGTCTGGCACACTGCTTCGAGTTTCAACAACATGAATAACTTATTTCTAGCCTACCATCATCGATTTTACTACTAATGTGAAAACAAGACAAAATATGACTATTCTAGCTCATTTTAAGACAATTGTCAAATAATTTTAACATTCATTACAGACGTCAATTGTTGTACAACATCGTGGCTGCGCTGTTGGCAACACTTTTACAGTGGATTACCGCTGTTGTGGGCCTTTAACCATCTGTCTGTCTTTGTTGTTCACACAGGAGAGAGGCGGGACAGTTGTGCATCCTCTGGGGAGTCTCAACAACCTCTTGATGCTGAAGAGGCAGAGAAGAGTCTCTCCAGATCAGAACACCTCAATAAACACCAGCAGAGATCCACAGGGAAAAAATCTCACTGCTGCTCTGACTGTGGGAAGATATTCACCTCATCAGGCATTAAAATTCATCAGAGAATCCACACAGGAGAGAGACCTTATAGCTGTACTCAATGTGGGAAGAGTTTTGTTCAATCTACATCTCTGACAGTGCACCAGAGAATACACACAGGAGAGAAACCTTATAGCTGTGGTCAATGTGGGAAGAGTTTTAGTCAATCTGGCCATCTGACAGTGCACCAGAGAATACACACAGGAGAGAAACCTCATACCTGTGACCAGAGATAATCTGATAAAAAAAATCTCTGATCAAATATCAGAAAATACATACATGAAGGAGTTGTTTCATGATATCTATGAATTAATGTCACAATGTAGAATGTTTTAACATTTTAGAAGGAGTATTTTAATGATGTCACAATGTAGAACCCTAAACGTTTGTCCCCTGTTCTATTGATTTCAACATGATATGGATATTAGCCTCAGGGGGAAAATCCAGGCTCTGAAATGGAAGAGTTACTATTTATGTGATTTAACAAAAAGTGACTTACAAAAAAAGAGTTGTTACACTTACCATGTTGGTGACCCACTTGAATCAAAATGCAACACTTCAAAATGTATCTGGCTGTTTTCTACAAATTGTCTTCTAACCAGTGATGTACACATTATTCCCAGATTCCGTGTGGTTTTTTTAGCTGTTTTAACAGGACGTGCAACCTCATCTCCCTTCTGTCACACAATTGATTTTAGCGATGAGTGATGACAAATAAGTGTTGTGTTCCTTTGTTTAGCGACCCCTACATTTAAATGCATCAGTCCAAAATGTAGCTGACTGTCTTCTGCAGGTTGTCCTCTAACCAGTGAGGTAAAATATATCTCCATTTCCATGTGTTTTTTTAGTTGTGTTAGTTTCAACAGCACGAACAACCTTATTTCCCCCCTAATCGATAATCGATATTAGTGATTTATTGCTACTTGTCAAAACAACAGCGTTTTTGGTGCTTGTACAGTTTTATAAGGTGCTTGTTTTAAATAATACAAGTAATATGATTATTGTGACAGATGTTTGTGTATGTATTACATTTTATGTTTAGGTTTTCAATTTATCACAAACTGTTTCTGCATTTGGACTACTGATTTGGACACGTTTAAGCTGTGACATTGGGGATATCTCACCTAGCAAAATGTCGTAGAAAATAAGACTATGCCCGACATACAATATAAGTTTGGTTTTAGTTGAAAGTGAAAGTTGAAAAGAAAACAATTTAATTTCAACATACTTACAGCCTAAACACATAGTCACAGTACAATAATCAATTATATGAACAATCCTACATCACTCCAGTATTTATTTACAACATTCAAGTACTAATTGTCTTTATTCCACTACTGAAGAAGCATGACTCAAATCACCTCATATTTCAAACATTAAGCCTGACAAAAGATACATTTTATGCCTCACCATTAAGTTAATTATTGCTAATACATATTAACAAACGGGTGTACATTTGGGTTTTATATTTCATGTTTAATATTCATGTAAGATTTAGTAATCATAATTATTTATGCAACCAACTGATAATTTTTGGGTACAATTACATTGACATTGTTGCCCTGCTTTTAGAATATCAGGGTTCATTCTCAGATGTGCCAACCCAAATGTACTGGAGCATGACATTGGGGACTGGGCACCAATCCAACAACATGCCTATCTAGTGAACCCTGAAAAGAAAGAGAAGCTGTGAGGTGGGAAGTTACTACGGATATTGCAGGAGTTTCCTCTTGAAATCAGACATGTTCGTTTTAAGGACAATTTGCTGATTGTCTCACGGGTGGGCAGTTAAAAAGTTTTGTGTTTTGTGTTTAGACAGTGCGTTGCCATGGATCACAATTTATAATGACTGCATGTTTTTCCGTATTAGAGATGAGTTTTGTTTGGGCTTGTTCCAAGTGGATGAGAGTTCTAGAAGCTAGTGAGTTTTTGGAACACGAGAGTTCTAGAAGATAGTGAGTTTTAGGATTCTATAGTAAGAAAAAGGATAAAAAAATATTTTGATTGTATATTATTATTTAGAAATGTGTTTTTCTTGTTTTTAATTGTTGACAAGTATCGCTCGTTAGCACGTCTAGCCTGTTAGCCCGTCTAGCACCGTTAGCACGTCTAGCTCGTTAGCACGTCTAGCTCGTTAGCACGTCTAGCTCGTTAGCCCGTCTAGCTCGTTAGCACGTAGGACGCACTGATTGGTGTCACCTCGTTAGTCAGTATGTGTTACACCTGTGCTGGCTTGTCCATCTCGTTAGTGGGAAGGTGTTTCACCTGAGCTGGTCCAGGTTCTATTTAAGAGTGTCTGGCCCAGTGCTCCAGTTGTCTTGATACATGTGGAGAGTCAACACCTTTAGTTGCTCCACCTTTTTGGTTTACTTCCTGTCTTTAAGTTTGGTGTGGGTTTTTCTTTTGTTTGCCTCTTCTTGGGCAGATTTAGTGGGTCTCATGGTGGGTGTCTTTTAGGTCCCAGTTGTTGTTACTAGTCAACTTCCAGTGGACACCCCCATAGTGTCTTTCAGAGACCCTCCTAAAAAACAAGTTATATTGTGGGTTGGATATTGCATCATATTGTTGATATTTTAATCAATGGCATTTCCTTACAATGCTCATCAGTTGTTATTATTGTTTTTTATCCTCATATTTGTGTACTAAATATTTCTGATTATTTTCATAGTTTTTTCCTGTGAAGCCATTGTGTTGCATCCATGTCTGAAATGTGCTGTATAAATAAAGCTTGATTTGATTTGAACATATTATAAAACAAATTAACCCAATGACTGACCAATCAACAAACTATTGGTCCACCTTAGTATGAAAAACTGTATCAATCCCACTTTTCCAGCCTGCTGAAGGCGTGGTGGAGTGGTAAACACCACCCCCGGCTCTACCAGGGGCTTGAGGTGGTCTCCCACAGCTCTGCTTATGTCATGTTCTGTGACCTTGCTGTTCCATTTATTGACTGTCCCTGCAACACAGAAACACATTTAGTCATATTATATATAACACTCAAAGTAATGGATATGGAGCATCTATGGCCTCAGTTACACCTGGCACCTAAATGTGACTTCTGTCATCTGATCACTCCAAGCTGCATTAGGTTCAGATCTACCAGGATGGGCCTTTGACACAGTCAGGCCACTGATTATGCATCAGCAATGTAAAGAGATGGGGTGAATGAGGGGCAAAGTAAATTTGACACAAATGACCTTCATAATAAATCAAATGTTGTTGGTCACATACAGGTGTTCAGCAGATGTTATTGCAGGTGTAGTGAAATGCTTGTCCTTCTAGTTCCCACAGTGCAGTAATATCTAACAATTTCACAACAAATACCTAATACACACAAATCTAAGTAAAGGAATGGAATTAGGAATATATAAATATATGGATAAACAATGTCAGAGCAGCATAGACTGAGATACAGTTTATACATATGAGATGAGAAATGATATGTAAACATTATGAAAGGGACTAGTGTTCCATTTATTAAAGTGGTCAATGATGTCAAGTCTATATGTAGGCTGCAGCCTCTCTGTGCTGTTTAACAGTCTGATGGCCTTGAGATAGAAGCTGTTTAACAGTCTGATGGCCTGGAGATAGAAGCTGTTTATCAGTCTGATGGTCTGGAGATAGAAGCTGTTTAACAGTCTGATGGCCTGGAGATAGAAGCTGTATAACAGTCTGACGGTCTGGAGATAGAAGCTGTTTATCAGTCTGATGGCCTGGAGATAGAAGCTGTTTATCAGTCTGATGGCCTGGAGATAGAAGCTGTTTAACAGTCTGATGGCCTGGAGATAGAAGCTGTTTTTCAGTCTAATGGCCTGGAGATAGAAGCTGTTTATCAGTCTGATGGCCTGGAGATAGAAGCTGTTTATCAGTCTGATGGTCTGGAGATAGAAGCTGTTTATCAGTCTGATGGTCTGGAGATAGAAGCTGTTTATCAGTCTGATGGTCTGGAGATAGAAGCTGTTTATCAGTCTGATGGTCTGGAGATAGAAGCTGTTTTTCAGTCTGATGGTCTGGAGAGAGAAGCTGTCTGATGGTCTGGAGATAGAAGCTGTTTAACAGTCTGATGGCCTGGAGATAGAAGCTGTTTATCAGTCTGATGGCCTGGAGATAGAAGCTGTTTATCAGTCTGATGGTCTGGAGATAGAAGCTGTTTAACAGTCTGATGGTCTGGAGATAGAAGCTGTTTAACAGTCTGATGGCCTGGAGATAGAAGCTGTTTAGCAGTCTGATAGCCTGGAGATAGAAGCTGTTTTTCAGTCTTTCAGTTCCAGCTTTGATGCACCTGTACTGACCTCACCTTCTGGATGATAGCAGGCTGAACAGGCAGTGGCTCGGGTAATAACAAAGAAGAAATGTGTGTGCCTGAGGGGAAATTAACTTTCATACAGCCAAAAGGGGTGAGAAATTACACCCATATCAGTGGACAATTTGCACTAATGTAAATAAACATAGATGATGGAACATATTCCCTTTAGCTGACGTGATGAACCACTAAGGGGACATAAATATTTACCATCTAAACCATGTGTGACCTCTCACCTCTCTGGATGTAGAAGTGTTCTTCCTAACCAGTCCCTCAACAGCTCTCTGACTGAGCTCCACCCTCACTGGGTCTTCAGAGGAGAGGAAGGCTGAGTAGGGATGGAAGGATGAATGGATCAGTCAGTCAATAAAGTGTAGAGCTGCTGTCTATGCTGTCTGACAAAATCACAATTTTAGTAGTTCATTAAAGTAAATAAGGCTTTATGACTGCTGAATACCAACTATCAATCACTTAGATCATGTATTTTCAGGTAGAGATACATCCTTGGGACGTCCCTAGCCCGTTGAAGTTGACATTTAAAATGGTTAAGGTAGAGGTTAAGGTTAGGGTTTAGGGTAGGGATGTCCCAAGGATCCCAGATAGCATTGACCATTGTGCATTCTTCTGTCTCTTTTACATAGCAGGTGATGGGTTCTGAACTTGAAAATATTAAATATCCTTATTATGTGAAATTGTATGAAACAATAATGTATGTTGATGCTAATATGATGTACAATATTCCATCATGTTTCTATCTGATAACAATAGAGTAATATATTTAATATGACAAATACAATTTTTTAATAGTATCACTAATTCATTTTAATTAACTTAATCATTATGATTCAACATCAGTTCACCGTCTCACCTCATACTGTATTGGAGCAGCAGCAGCTGACTGCCCAGTTCAACATCAGTTCACCGTCTCACCTCATACTGTATTGGAGCAGCAGCAGCTGACTGCCCAGTTCGACATCAGTTCACCGTCTCACCTCATACTGTATTGGAGCAGCAGCAGCTGACTGCCCAGTTCAACATCAGTTCACCGTCTCACCTCATACTGTATTGGAGCAGCAGCAGCTGACTGCCCAGTTCGACATCAGTTCACCGTCTCACCTCATACTGTATTGGAGCAGCAGCAGCTGACTGCCCAGTTCAACATCAGTTCACCGTCTCACCTCATACTGTATTGGAGCAGCAGCGGCTGACTGCCCAGTTCAACATCAGTTCACCGTCTCACCTCATACTGTATTGGAGCAGCAGCAGCTGACTGCCCAGTTCAACATCAGTTCACCGTCTCACCTCATACTGTATTGGAACAGCAGCAGCTGACTGCCCAGTTCAACATCAGTTCACCCTCTCACCTCATACTGTATTGGAGCAGCAGCAGCTGACTGCCCAGTTGAACGTCAGTTCACCATCTCACCTCAAACTGTATTGGAGCAGCAGCAGCTGACTTGACAGTTGATACTAATCATCATGTTTGAATCTGAGAGTAAATAGAGCCGACTACACTCTAAAAATGAAGGGTTCAACTGGAGTTGTTCTCAGATCCCCTAAGAACCGTAGGGTTCTTGGTCAATGAAAAACAGCCCCAAAAGGTTCTTCAAAGAACTTGTTAGAAGGTGGGTTCATCGAGGAACCTCCGTTGTTGCTGGACTTCTTCCGGGAACTTCGCAATTACAACTGAAAACGATGGTGACAAGTTTGGATGCGACAACAGTTAAAAAGGATAAGTTGGGTTGATGTTTGGCTCTGAATATGTCTCGAAATAATGTATTATAATAATATAACATACTAATAATGAATAACGAAGACAATGATAGTTTTCTGTGAATATATTCCATAACGTTACTATAGTTAATGAACGTAAATAATAGAAAGCCGGGTTTGACCGTCGGCGTTGTATGAGCTACAGTACAGTACCGTTAGCTAGCTAGCTAACGTTATGTCCTAACTAGGCACAACTAGGTTTGGATTATTTCCTCAACTATATTCTTTCCCATATATTGTATATCGTTTCCATAAAGCCAACATGGCTTTACACTCATTAACGTAAGTTTCCAATCTAGAGCAGTTCTCACTTTTGTGATAATGAACTAGCTAACGTTAGCTTCGTTAACTAACTAACTAACTAACTAAGGACGGTGACCTGTCCAGACGAGATGTTACAACGAACTGAATCGTCAATGGAGGTCTTCCTCTTTATATAGCCTGCTACAGCATGCAATACTATTAACTCACAAGGGGGCATAACGTTACATGTACAATACTATCCCATTTTGGACACGTTACATGTGCAATACTATCCCATTTTGGAAATGTTACATGAACAATACTATCCCATTTTGGAAACGTTACATGAACAATACTATCCCATTTTGGAAACGTTACATGTACAATACTATCCCATTTTGGAAACGTTACATGTACAATACTATCCCATTTTGGAAACATTACATGGACAATACTATCCCATTTTGGAAACGTTACATGGACAATACTATCCCATTTTGGAAACGTTACATGGACAATACTATCCCATTTTGGAAACGTTACATGGACAATACTATCCCATTTTGGAAACGTTACATGTACAATACTGTCCCATTTTGGAAACGTTACATGGACAATACTATCCCATTTTGGAAACGTTACATGTACAATAATATCCCATTTTGGAAACGTTACATGTCCGCCCCCTTGTGGAGGGAAATTAATATCTTAGATGGTAGCTGTAGATGGGATTCAAATGCATAATGGTATTAATACAGTGTCTAGACTACCTCTTTTGTATAAATGCCCTTCAGAATCCAAACACAGTATTGCCACGCAGTAAAATGTTGAGTAAAATCTTTCAAGTCAGCCTGTCACACAATGCTATTCTCAAACATAACTAATATTAATAATCAATTAATATTTTAACCTACAGGAATATTTTCATTTTTCACATTTCTATGTCAAGGTTAGTTCCTAGGATTTTGCAACTCATACATTTATATCTTTCAATACTTCTAAAATGGGGTACAGGTGTAAAATAATTACAGGTTTAAAACAATTACAGGTTTAAAATAATTCCAGGTGCACCTTACTAGCTTATACTATATCATAAACTGTCTTAAATAGTAAACAAAGATTCTAGTTTTCATCCAGTTCACACAGATAGCTGACTCAGCCCTGTTTACACCTCCAAGGTGCCCCCCACTTAGGAATACACACTCAGAGGCTTTTCTAAAAACTCCACTTTACGTGCTCACCACCAACAGAAAACAACTTCCATCCACTACAATGCTTCACCTTCACCAATATAAACATGGTGTCCACTGGCTGTCAACAATTAAAAACAATTTAAAAAATAATAATTACCACGAGCTTCTAGAACTCTCGTCCCCTTGGAATGAACCCAAACAAAACTCATATCCAATACGGAAAACTAACTTCTTAATAATTTGTAGAAAACAGCTAGATACATTTTGAAGTGTTGCATTTTGATTCAAGTGGGTCACCAACGTGGTAAGTGTAACACAACTCTTTTTTTGTTAGTCATTTTTTGTTAAATCACATAAATAGTACTCTTTCAATTCAGAGCCTGGATTTCCCCCTGAGGCTAATATCCATATCATGTTGAAATCAATAGAACAGGGGACAAACGTTTAGGGTTCAACATTATGACATCATTAAAATACTCCTACTACAATGTTAAAACATTCTACATTGTGACATTATTTCATTGATTGAGGTATTTTATCAGATTATCTCTGGTCACACTGATCACAGCTGAGGTTTCTCCTGTATGTGTTATATGGTGTGAAGTCCGCTTGTTAGACATAGTAAAACTCTTCCCACATTGAGCACAGCTATAAGATTTCTCTCCTGTGTGTGTTTTCTCTGGTGTGACATCAGGCTGGTTGACTGAGTAAAACTCTTCCCACATTGATTACAGCTAAAAGGCTTCTCTCCTGTGTGTGTTCTCTGGTGTTTAGTCAGACAGCTTTTCTCATTAAAGCTCTTCCCACATTGAGCACAGCTATAAGATTTCTCTCCTGTGTGTGTTCTACAGTGTGATTTCAGGTTGGTTGAACGAGTAAAACTCTTCCCACATTGAGCACAGGTATAAGGTTTCTCTCCTGTGTGTGTTCTATGGTGTGATATCAGGCTGGCTGACTGAGTAAAACTCTTCCCACATTGATTACAGCTAAAAGGCTTCTCTCCTGTGTGTGTTCTCTGGTGTTTAGTCAGACAGCTTTTCTCATTAAAGCTCTTCCCACATTGAGCACAGCTATAAGGTTTCTCTCCTGTGTGTGTTCTCCGGTGTTTAGTCAGACAGCTAGATGTAACATAACTCTTCCCACATTCATCACATCTATAAGATTTCTCTCCTGTGTGTGTTCTCTGGTGTTTAGTCAGACTGTTAGATGTAACAAAACTCTTCCCACATTCATCACAGCTATAAGATGTCTCTCCTGTGTGTGTTCTCTGGTGTTTAGTCAGACTGCTAGATTTAACATAACTCTTCCCACATTCATCACATCTATAAGGTTTCTCTCCTGTGTGTGTTCTCTGGTGTTTAGTCAGACTGCTAGATGTAACATAACTCTTCCCACATTCATCACATCTATAAGGTTTCTCTCCTGTGTGTGTTCTCTGGTGTTTAGTCAGACTGCTAGATTTAACATAACTCTTCCCACATTCATCACATCTATAAGGTTTCTCTCCTGTGTGTGTTCTCTGGTGTTTAGTCAGACTGTTAGATGTAACAAAACTCTTCCCACATTCATCACAGCTATAAGGTTTCTCTCCTGTGTGTGTTCTCTGGTGTGATATCAGGCCAGTTGACCTAGTAAAACTCTTCCCACATTGAGCACAGTTATAAGGTTTCTCTCCTGTGTGAGTTCTCTGGTGTGATATCAGGCTGGTTGATTGAGTAAAACTCTTCCCACATTGAGTACAGCTAAAAGGTTTCTCTCCTGTGTGGATTCTCTGATGAATTTTAATGCCTGATGGGGAGGTGAATCTCTTCCCACAGTCAGAGCAGCAGTGAGTTCTCTTCCCTGTGGATGTCTGCAGGTGTTTCTTGAGGTGTTCTAATGTGGAGAGACTCTTCTCTGCCTCTTCAGCATCAAGAGGTTGTTGAGGCTCCCCAGAGGATCCACGATAGTCACGTCTCTCTCCTGCATGAACAACAAAGTCAGACAGATGATTAAAGGCCCACAAAATGAGCAAGAATAGTCATATTTTGTATTGTTTTCACATTAGTAGTAACATCGATGATTGAGGGCGATGCACACACAATCTGATTGTAGAAACTCCTCCCTGCTAATGAGGAAACCGCTAGTTATGGATGTAGTATATCTGGTAATGAGGAAACCACTAGTTATGGATGTAGTATATCTGGTAATGAGGAAACCACTAGTTATGGATGTAGTATATCTGGTAATGAGGAAACCACTAGTTATGGATGTAGTATATCTAGTAATGAGGAAACCACTAGTTATGGATGTAGTATATCTGGTAATGACGAAACCACTAGTTATGGATGTAGTATATCTGGTAATGAGGAAACCACTAGTTATGGATGTAGTATATCTGGTAATGATGAAACCAGTAGTTATGGATGTAGTATATCTGGTAAATAACCACTAGTTATGGATGTAGTATATCTGGTCATGAGGAAACCACTAGTTATGGATGTAGTATATCTGGTAATGAGGAAACCACTAGTTATGGATGTAGTATATCTGGTAATGAGGAAACCACTAGTTATGGATGTAGTATATCTGCTAATGAGGAAACCACTAGTTATGGATGTACTATATCTGCTAATGAGGAAACCACTAGTTATGGATGTAGTATATCTGCCTGGAGCAAAAATGGTGAGCTAAGATTTTAGTTTTTCACGATGTATTCTGAATATTACAGCGCAAGATCAGGAGTGCTACTCAAGGAAACTCACATTAAGCTCTGTGTCTATTCACTAATTCACCACCGTGGGGGAAAACTCAGGGGAGTTCTCATAGGCTGACAGCAAAAATAGCCTCCATTTACAGGTTGAGTACATTTCACATTACTTTTGGATTATAATTGTAAGGCTCGTTTGAATCTCCTGCTTAATATGTTTGTGTTATTGTCGCAAATCAACTGATTAATAGTTAAACACTTCAACCAGTTAAATGCTCTTTGGCTAGCTTTTCCATCAGCCTGACATAGTAGAGGTCCACCCATAACATCACCACCAATAACATAGTAGAGGTCCACCCATAACATCACCACCAATAACATAGTAGAGGTCCATAACATCACCACCAATAACATAGTAGAGGTCCATAACATCACCACCAATAACATAGTAGAGGTCCACCCATAACATCACCACCAATAACATAGTAGAGGTCCACCCATAACATCACCACCAATAACATAGTAGAGGTCCATAACATCACCACCAATAACATAGTAGAGGTCCACCCATAACATCACCACCAATAACATAGTAGAGGTCCATAACATCACCACCAATAACATAGTAGAGGTCCATAACATCACCACCAATAACATAGTAGAGGTCCACCCATAACATCACCACCAATAACATAGTAGAGGTCCACCCATAACATCACCACCAATAACATAGTAGAGGCCCATAACATCACCACCAATAACATAGTAGAGGTCCATAACATCACCACCAATAACATAGTAGAGGTCCACCAATAACATCACCACCAATAACATAGTAGAGGTCCACCCATAACATCACCACCAATAACATAGTAGAGGCCCATAACATCACCACCAATAACATAGTAGAGGTCCACCCATAACATCACCACCAATAACATAGTAGAGGTCCATAACATCACCACCAATAGCATAGTAGAGGTCCACCCATAACATCACCACCAATAACATAGTAGAGGCCCACCCATAACATCACCACCAATAACATAGTAGAGGTCCATAACATCACCACCAATAACATAGTAGAGGTCCACCCATAACATCACCACCAATAACATAGTAGAGGTCCACCCATAACATCACCACCAATAACATAGTAGAGGTCCACCCATAACATCACCACCAATAACATAGTAGAGGTCCACCCATAACATCACCACCAATAACATAGTAGAGGTCCATAACATCACCACCAATAACATAGTAGAGGTCCACCCATAACATCACCACCAATAACATAGTAGAGGTCCACCCATAACATCACCACCAATAACATAGTAGAGGTCCATAACATCACCACCAATAACATAGTAGAGGTCCATAACATCACCACCAATAACATAGTAGAGGTCCACCCATAACATCACCACCAATAACATAGTAGAGGTCCACCCATAACATCACCACCAATAACATAGTAGAGGTCCATAACATCACCACCAATAACATAGTAGAGGTCCATAACATCACCACCAATAACATAGTAGAGGTCCATAACATCACCACCAATAACATAGTAGAGGTCCACCCATAACATCACCACCAATAACATAGTAGAGGTCCATAACATCACCACCAATAACATAGTAGAGGTCCACCCATAACATCACCACCAATAACATAGTAGAGGTCCACCCATAACATCACCACCAATAACATAGTAGAGGTCCACCCATAACATCACCACCAATAACATAGTAGAGGTCCACCCATAACATCACCACCAATAACATAGTAGAGGTCCATAACATCACCACCAATAACATAGTAGAGGTCCACCCATAACATCACCACCAATAACATAGTAGAGGTCCACCCATAACATCACCACCAATAACATAGTAGAGGCCCATAACATCACCACCAATAACATAGTAGAGATCCATAACATCACCACCAATAACATAGTAGAGATCGACCCATAACATCACCACCAATAACATAGTAGAGGTCCATAACATCACCACCAATAACATAGTAGAGGTCCATAACATCACCACCAATAACATAGTAGAGGTCCACCCATAACATCACCACCAATAACATAGTAGAGGTCCATAACATCACCACCAATAACATAGTAGAGGTCCACCCATAACATCACCACCAATAACATAGTAGAGGTCCACCCATAACATCACCACCAATAACATAGTAGAGGTCCACCCATAACATCACCACCAATAACATAGTAGAGGTCCACCCATAACATCACCACCAATAACATAGTAGAGGTCCATAACATCACCACCAATAACATAGTAGAGGTCCACCCATAACATCACCACCAATAACATAGTAGAGGTCCACCCATAACATCACCACCAATAACATAGTAGAGGCCCATAACATCACCACCAATAACATAGTAGAGATCCATAACATCACCACCAATAACATAGTAGAGATCGACCCATAACATCACCACCAATAACATAGTAGAGGTCCATAACATCACCACCAATAACATAGTAGAGATCCACCCATAACATCACCACCAATAACATAGTAGAGGTCCATAACATCACCACCAATAACATAGTAGAGGTCCACCCATAACATCACCACCAATAACATAGTAGAGGCCCATAACATCACCACCAATAACATAGTAGAGATCCATAACATCACCACCAATAACATAGTAGAGGTCCACCCATAACATCACCACCAATAACATAGTAGAGGTCCACCCATAACATCACCACCAATAACATAGTAGAGGTCCATAACATCACCACCAATAACATAGTAGAGGCCCATAACATCACCACCAATAACATAGTAGAGATCCATAACATCACCACCAATAACATAGTAGAGATCCACCCATAACATCACCACCAATAACATAGTAGAGGTCCACCCATAACATCACCACCAATAACATAGTAGAGGTCCATAACATCACCACCAATAACATAGTAGAGGTCCACCCATAACATCACCACCAATAACATAGTAGAGGTCCACCCATAACATCACCACCAATAACATAGTAGAGACCCATAACATCACCACCAATAACATAGTAGAGGTCCATAACATCACCACCAATAACATAGTAGAGGTCCATAACATCACCACCAATAACATAGTAGAGACCCATAACATCACCACCAATAACATAGTAGAGGTCCATAACATCACCACCAATAACATAGTAGAGGTCCATAACATCACCACCAATAACATAGTAGAGGTCCACCCATAACATCACCACCAATAACATAGTAGAGGTCCACCCATAACATCACCACCAATAACATAGTAGAGGTCCATAACATCACCACCAATAACATAGTAGAGGTCCACCCATAACATCACCACCAATAACATAGTAGAGGTCCACCCATAACATCACCACCAATAACATAGTAGAGGTCCATAACATCACCACCAATAACATAGTAGAGGTCCACCCATAACATCACCAACAATAACATAGTAGAGGTCCATAACATCACCACCAATAACATAGTAGAGGTCCACCCATAACATCACCACCAATAACATAGTAGAGGTCCACCCATAACATCACCACCAATAACATAGTAGAGGTCCATAACATCACCACCAATAACATAGTAGAGGTCCACCCATAACATCACCACCAATAACATAGTAGAGATCCACCCATAACATCACCACCAATAACATAGTAGAGGTCCACCCATAACATCACCACCAATAACATAGTAGAGGTCCATAACATCACCACCAATAACATAGTAGAGGTCCACCCATAACATCACCACCAATAACATAGTAGAGGTCCACCCATAACATCACCACCAATAACATAGTAGAGACCCATAACATCACCACCAATAACATAGTAGAGGTCCATAACATCACCACCAATAACATAGTAGAGGTCCATAACATCACCACCAATAACATAGTAGAGACCCATAACATCACCACCAATAACATAGTAGAGGTCCATAACATCACCACCAATAACATAGTAGAGGTCCATAACATCACAACCAATAACATAGTAGAGGTCCACCCATAACATCACCACCAATAACATAGTAGAGGTCCACCCATAACATCACCACCAATAACATAGTAGAGGTCCATAACATCACCACCAATAACATAGTAGAGGTCCACCCATAACATCACCACCAATAACATAGTAGAGGTCCACCCATAACATCACCACCAATAACATAGTAGAGGTCCATAACATCACCACCAATAACATAGTAGAGGTCCACCCATAACATCACCAACAATAACATAGTAGAGGTCCATAACATCACCACCAATAACATAGTAGAGGTCCACCCATAACATCACCACCAATAACATAGTAGAGGTCCACCCATAACATCACCACCAATAACATAGTAGAGGTCCATAACATCACCACCAATAACATAGTAGAGACCCATAACATCACCACCAATAACATAGTAGAGGTCCACCCATAACATCACCACCAATAACATAGTAGAGGTCCACCCATAACATCACCACCAATAACATAGTAGAGGTCCACCCATAACATCACCACCAATAACATAGTAGAGGCCCATAACATCACCACCAATAACATAGTAGAGATCCATAACATCACCACCAATAACATAGTAGAGGTCCATAACATCACCACCAATAACATAGTAGAGGTCCACCCATAACATCACCACCAATAACATAGTAGAGATCGACCCATAACATCACCACCAATAACATAGTAGAGGTCCATAACATCACCACCAATAACATAGTAGAGGTCCATAACATCACCACCAATAACATAGTAGAGGTCCACCCATAACATCACCACCAATAACATAGTAGAGGTCCATAACATCACCACCAATAACATAGTAGAGGTCCACCCATAACATCACCACCAATAACATAGTAGAGGTCCATAACATCACCACCAATAACATAGTAGAGGTCCATAACATCACCACCAATAACATAGTAGAGGCCCATAACATCACCACCAATAACATAGTAGAGGCCCATAACATCACCACCAATAACATAGTAGAGGTCCACCCATAACATCACCACCAATAACATAGTAGAGGTCCACCCATAACATCACCACCAATAACATAGTAGAGGTCCACCCATAACATCACCACCAATAACATAGTAGAGGTCGACCCATAACATCACCACCAATAACATAGTAGAGGTCCATAACATCACCAACAATAACATAGTAGAGGTCCACCCATAACATCACCACCAATAACATAGTAGAGGTCCACCCATAACATCACCACCAATAACATAGTAGAGGTCCATAACATCACCACCAATAACATAGTAGAGGTCCACCCATAACATCACCACCAATAACATAGTAGAGACCCATAACATCACCACCAATAACATAGTAGAGGTCCACCCATAACATCACCACCAATAACATAGTAGAGGTCCACCCATAACATCACCACCAATAACATAGTAGAGGTCCACCCATAACATCACCACCAATAACATAGTAGAGGTCCACCCATAACAACACCACCAATAACATAGTAGAGGTCCACCCATAACATCACCACCAATAACATAGTAGAGGTCGACCCATAACATCACCACCAATAACATAGTAGAGGTCCATAACATCACCAACAATAACATAGTAGAGGTCCACCCATAACATCACCACCAATAACATAGTAGAGGTCCACCCATAACATCACCACCAATAACATAGTAGAGGTCCATAACATCACCACCAATAACATAGTAGAGGTCCACCCATAACATCACCACCAATAACATAGTAGAGACCCATAACATCACCACCAATAACATAGTAGAGGTCCACCCATAACATCACCACCAATAACATAGTAGAGGTCCACCCATAACATCACCACCAATAACATAGTAGAGGTCCACCCATAACATCACCACCAATAACATAGTAGAGGTCCACCCATAACAACACCACCAATAACATAGTAGAGGTCCACCCATAACAACACCACCAATAACATAGTAGAGGTCCACCCATAACATCACCACCAATAACATAGTAGAGGTCCATAACATCACCACCAATAACATAGTAGAGGTCCATAACATCACCACCAATAACATAGTAGAGGTCCACCCATAACATCACCACCAATAACATAGTAGAGGTCCACCCATAACATCACCACCAATAACATAGTAGAGGTCCACCCATAACATCACCACCAATAACATAGTAGAGGTCCACCCATAACATCACCACCAATAACATAGTAGAGGTCCATAACATCACCACCAATAACATAGTAGAGGCCCATAACATCACCACCAATAACATAGTAGAGGTCCACCCATAACATCACCACCAATAACATAGTAGAGGTCCACCCATAACATCACCACCAATAACATAGTAGAGGTCCATAACATCACCACCAATAACATAGTAGAGGTCCACCCATAACATCACCACCAATAACATAGTAGAGATCCATAACATCACCACCAATAACATAGTAGAGATCGACCCATAACATCACCACCAATAACATAGTAGAGGTCCACCCATAACATCACCACCAATAACATAGTAGAGGTCCATAACATCACCACCAATAACATAGTAGAGGTCCACCCATAACATCACCACCAATAACATAGTAGAGACCCATAACATCACCACCAATAACATAGTAGAGGTCCACCCATAACATCACCACCAATAACATAGTAGAGGTCCACCCATAACATCACCAACAATAACATAGTAGAGGTCCACCCATAACATCACCACCAATAACATAGTAGAGGCCCATAACATCACCACCAATAACATAGTAGAGGTCCACCCATAACATCACCACCAATAACATAGTAGAGGTCCACCCATAACATCACCACCAATAACATAGTAGAGGTCCACCCATAACATCACCAACAATAACATAGTAGAGGTCCACCCATAACATCACCACCAATAACATAGTAGAGGTCCACCCATAACATCACCACCAATAACATAGTAGAGGTCCACCCATAACATCACCACCAATAACATAGTAGAGGTCCACCCATAACATCACCACCAATAACATAGTAGAGGTCCATAACATCACCACCAATAACATAGTAGAGGTCCACCCATAACATCACCACCAATAACATAGTAGAGGTCCATAACATCACCACCAATAACATAGTAGAGGTCCACCCATAACATCACCACCAATAACATAGTAGAGGTCCACCCATAACATCACCACCAATAACATAGTAGAGGTCCATAACATCACCACCAATAACATAGTAGAGATCCATAACATCACCACCAATAACATAGTAGAGGTCCATAACATCACCACCAATAACATAGTAGAGATCCATAACATCACCACCAATAACATAGTAGAGGTCCATAACATCACCACCAATAACATAGTAGAGGTCCATAACATCACCACCAATAACATAGTAGAGGTCCACCCATAACATCACCACCAATAACATAGTAGAGGTCCACCCATAACATCACCACCAATAACATAGTAGAGGTCCATAACATCACCACCAATAACATAGTAGAGGTCCACCCATAACATCACCACCAATAACATAGTAGAGGTCCATAACATCACCACCAATAACATAGTAGAGGTCCACCCATAACATCACCACCAATAACATAGTAGAGGTCCACCCATAACATCACCACCAATAACATAGTAGAGGTCCACCCATAACATCACCACCAATAACATAGTAGAGGTCCATAACATCACCACCAATAACATAGTAGAGGCCCACCCATAACATCACCACCAATAACATAGTAGAGGTCCATAACATCACCACCAATAACATAGTAGAGGTCCACCCATAACATCACCACCAATAACATAGTAGAGGTCCACCCATAACATCACCACCAATAACATAGTAGAGGTCCATAACATCACCACCAATAACATAGTAGAGGTCCACCCATAACATCACCACCAATAACATAGTAGAGGTCCATAACATCACCACCAATAACATAGTAGAGGTCCACCCATAACATCACCACCAATAACATAGTAGAGGTCCATAACATCACCACCAATAACATAGTAGAGGCCCACCCATAACATCACCACCAATAACATAGTAGAGGTCCATAACATCACCACCAATAACATAGTAGAGGTCCACCCATAACATCACCACCAATAACATAGTAGAGGTCCACCCATAACATCACCACCAATAACATAGTAGAGGTCCATAACATCACCACCAATAACATAGTAGAGGTCCACCCATAACATCACCACCAATAACATAGTAGAGGTCCATAACATCACCACCAATAACATAGTAGAGGTCCACCCATAACATCACCACCAATAACATAGTAGAGGTCCACCCATAACATCACCACCAATAACATAGTAGAGGTCCACCCATAACATCACCACCAATAACATAGTAGAGGCCCATAACATCACCACCAATAACATAGTAGAGATCCATAACATCACCACCAATAACATAGTAGAGGTCCATAACATCACCACCAATAACATAGTAGAGGTCCATAACATCACCACCAATAACATAGTAGAGGTCCACCCATAACATCACCACCAATAACATAGTAGAGGTCCATAACATCACCACCAATAACATAGTAGAGGCCCATAACATCACCACCAATAACATAGTAGAGGTCCACCCATAACATCACCACCAATAACATAGTAGAGGTCCACCCATAACATCACCACCAATAACATAGTAGAGGTCCATAACATCACCACCAATAACATAGTAGAGGTCCACCCATAACATCACCACCAATAACATAGTAGAGATCCATAACATCACCACCAATAACATAGTAGAGATCGACCCATAACATCACCACCAATAACATAGTAGAGGTCCACCCATAACATCACCACCAATAACATAGTAGAGGTCCATAACATCACCACCAATAACATAGTAGAGGTCCACCCATAACATCACCACCAATAACATAGTAGAGACCCATAACATCACCACCAATAACATAGTAGAGGTCCACCCATAACATCACCACCAATAACATAGTAGAGGTCCACCCATAACATCACCAACAATAACATAGTAGAGGTCCACCCATAACATCACCACCAATAACATAGTAGAGGCCCATAACATCACCACCAATAACATAGTAGAGGTCCACCCATAACATCACCACCAATAACATAGTAGAGGTCCACCCATAACATCACCACCAATAACATAGTAGAGGTCCACCCATAACATCACCAACAATAACATAGTAGAGGTCCACCCATAACATCACCACCAATAACATAGTAGAGGTCCACCCATAACATCACCACCAATAACATAGTAGAGGTCCACCCATAACATCACCACCAATAACATAGTAGAGGTCCACCCATAACATCACCACCAATAACATAGTAGAGGTCCATAACATCACCACCAATAACATAGTAGAGGTCCACCCATAACATCACCACCAATAACATAGTAGAGGTCCATAACATCACCACCAATAACATAGTAGAGGTCCACCCATAACATCACCACCAATAACATAGTAGAGGTCCACCCATAACATCACCACCAATAACATAGTAGAGGTCCATAACATCACCACCAATAACATAGTAGAGATCCATAACATCACCACCAATAACATAGTAGAGGTCCATAACATCACCACCAATAACATAGTAGAGATCCATAACATCACCACCAATAACATAGTAGAGGTCCATAACATCACCACCAATAACATAGTAGAGGTCCATAACATCACCACCAATAACATAGTAGAGGTCCACCCATAACATCACCACCAATAACATAGTAGAGGTCCACCCATAACATCACCACCAATAACATAGTAGAGGTCCATAACATCACCACCAATAACATAGTAGAGGTCCACCCATAACATCACCACCAATAACATAGTAGAGGTCCATAACATCACCACCAATAACATAGTAGAGGTCCACCCATAACATCACCACCAATAACATAGTAGAGGTCCACCCATAACATCACCACCAATAACATAGTAGAGGTCCACCCATAACATCACCACCAATAACATAGTAGAGGTCCATAACATCACCACCAATAACATAGTAGAGGCCCACCCATAACATCACCACCAATAACATAGTAGAGGTCCATAACATCACCACCAATAACATAGTAGAGGTCCACCCATAACATCACCACCAATAACATAGTAGAGGTCCACCCATAACATCACCACCAATAACATAGTAGAGGTCCATAACATCACCACCAATAACATAGTAGAGGTCCACCCATAACATCACCACCAATAACATAGTAGAGGTCCATAACATCACCACCAATAACATAGTAGAGGTCCACCCATAACATCACCACCAATAACATAGTAGAGGTCCACCCATAACATCACCACCAATAACATAGTAGAGGTCCACCCATAACATCACCACCAATAACATAGTAGAGGCCCATAACATCACCACCAATAACATAGTAGAGATCCATAACATCACCACCAATAACATAGTAGAGGTCCATAACATCACCACCAATAACATAGTAGAGGTCCATAACATCACCACCAATAACATAGTAGAGGTCCACCCATAACATCACCACCAATAACATAGTAGAGGTCCATAACATCACCACCAATAACATAGTAGAGGTCCATAACATCACCACCAATAACATAGTAGAGGTCCATAACATCACCACCAATAACATAGTAGAGGTCCACCCATAACATCACCACCAATAACATAGTAGAGGTCCACCCATAACATCACCACCAATAACATAGTAGAGGCCCATAACATCACCACCAATAACATAGTAGAGGCCCATAACATCACCACCAATAACATAGTAGAGGTCCATAACATCACCACCAATAACATAGTAGAGGTCCATAACATCACCACCAATAACATAGTAGAGGTCCACCCATAACATCACCACCAATAACATAGTAGAGGTCCACCCATAACATCACCACCAATAACATAGTAGAGGTCCATAACATCACCACCAATAACATAGTAGAGGTCCACCCATAACATCACCACCAATAACATAGTAGAGATCCATAACATCACCACCAATAACATAGTAGAGGTCCATAACATCACCACCAATAACATAGTAGAGGTCCATAACATCACCACCAATAACATAGTAGAGGTCCACCCATAACATCACCACCAATAACATAGTAGAGGTCCATAACATCACCACCAATAACATAGTAGAGGTCCACCCATAACATCACCACCAATAACATAGTAGAGGTCCATAACATCACCACCAATAACATAGTAGAGGTCCACCCATAACATCACCACCAATAACATAGTAGAGACCCACCCATAACATCACCACCAATAACATAGTAGAGGTCCACCCATAACATCACCACCAATAACATAGTAGAGACCCATAACATCACCACCAATAACATAGTAGAGGTCCATAACATCACCACCAATAACATAGTAGAGGTCCACCCATAACATCACCACCAATAACATAGTAGAGGTCCACCCATAACATCACCACCAATAACATAGTAGAGGTCCATAACATCACCACCAATAACATAGTAGAGGTCCATAACATCACCACCAATAACATAGTAGAGGCCCATAACATCACCACCAATAACATAGTAGAGGTCCATAACATCACCACCAATAACATAGTAGAGGTCCACCCATAACATCACCACCAATAACATAGTAGAGATCCATAACATCACCACCAATAACATAGTAGAGGTCCACCCATAACATCACCACCAATAACATAGTAGAGGTCCATAACATCACCACCAATAACATAGTAGAGGTCCATAACATCACCACCAATAACATAGTAGAGGTCGACCGATTATGATTTTTCAATGCCGATGCCGATTATTGGAAGACCAAAATAAGCCAATACCGATTAATTGGACGATTTTTTATATATATTTGTAATAATGACAACTACAACAATACTGAATGAACACTTATTTTAACTTAATATAATACATCAATAAAATCTATTTAGTCTCAAATAAATAATGAAACATGTTCCATTTGGTTTAAATAGTGCAAAAACACAGTGTTGGAGAAGAAAGTAAAAGTGCAATATGTGCCATGTAAAAAAGCTTTTAACATATAACTATTTCTCTCTATATCATTTGAAATTCATATACATTTTTATTTATTTATTTAATTTATATATTTTCTTACCTTTAGTGGCTTAACTGCCTGTTCAGGGGCAGAACGACAGATTTGTACCTTGTCATCTCGGGGATTTGAACTTGCAACCTTTCAGTTACTAGTCCAACGTTCTAACCACTAGGCTACCCTGCCGCCCAGAATGTTCTTATAGGCACTTTAGTATTGCCAGCCTAATCTTGGGAGTTGACAGGCTTGAAGTCATAAACAGAGCTGTGCTTCAAGCATTGCTAAGAGCTGCTGGCAAACGCAGTAAAGTTTGAATGAATGCTTACGAGCCTGCTGCTGCCTACCACCACTCAGTCAGACTGCTCTATCAAATATCAAATCATAGACTTAATTATAATATAATAACACACAGAAATACGAGCCTTAGGTCATATTCAATTTAATATCGCTCTTCACCGAGCCAGGAAGGGGTGGGGCCAAACAGGTGTTGTACCTCGTTTCCCTCCTTCAGGGAACAGTAATTATAGTCATAAAGTTACACTCCCTTTCAGTCGGTCAACTTCGGTACAACATACTATGGGGAAATACAATCATTCCCCAACTGACCCAAACGGATACTAAATGAAACGGCCCCTGGCAGACCACCCAGACCTGACCCCGCAAGATTGTTGTCAATTTATTAATTGTCTTTTGTTTGAAACACTCCTGTCAATGTTGAGTAAGGACGCACACCTGATTACGCATATAGAAGTAGGACTAGTCTACCTGGTTACACATATAGAAGTAGGACTAGTCTACCTGGTTACACATATAGAAGTAGGACTAGTCTACCTGGTTACACATATAGAAGTAGGACTAGTCTACCTGGTTACACATATAGAAGTAGGACTAGTCTACCTGGTTACCCATATAGAAGTAGGACTAGTCTACCTGGTTACCCATATAGAAGTAGGACTAGTCTACCTGGTTACCCATATAGAAGTAGGACTAGTCTACCTGGTTACACATATAGAAGTAGGACTAGTCTACCTGGTTACACATATAGAAGTAGGACTAGTCTACCTGGTTACACATATAGAAGTAGGACTAGTCTACCTGGCCTGTGTGCAAATGTAGGTCTATAAATGTGCCCATTTGGGGATGTCTGATAGTATTTCTGATTGTCTTAACGCACCACCACTAATGAGTTGTGGAGCTTCTCAATGTATTATTTTCTTCACATCAAAAAGCAAGTAAACAAAGTCTAATCAAAATCAATTGCAAATGAGAATAGTTCCTCAAAGTATTTAAAAAATATATTTCCAGCTCTCACCCTTTCGATAAACACTCAGCATAAAAGGGAAAAATGTAATGCTCTGATCCAGTGGAAATGTCATAAAAGACCTGATTACTTCTTATCCTTTGCACAAATAGCCTACAGCTGTGTCTGTCCAGAACTCACTGGCAGGGAATAAGGCCCAGAATATTTTATACAATGTTGCAGGCTTGCTATCACAAGTTTAGGAGGACCCAGTTGATAGTTGATATGTTTTAAGTTCGTTGTAGACAGGCCATGTGCAGCCAAAGTGATTTATAGGATATTTATTACCTGCAGGCTGCAATGTTTTTATTTGTTGGCTTTATGTAGGCTATTTTTACATAGTTGGCAATGGCAATAAAAGTTACTTTTAGATTTGTATAATTTTCTTTTAGATTTAGATAGAATGTAGATTAATCACAGACAATGATTTTAAAATCTTCAATGAAAATGTGCATATGAAAATCCTAACTGGCACCAGATCAGTAGAAATGGTCAGATAAATTGCCACTCGAAATGGAAAAGGTTCGAGTCATCCCTCGAGTCATTTGTGTGTCTTAATTATTTGGTCAAACAGTGTGCTTAAAGCATCAGACCAGTTCAGTACATATAGTTGATTTTATTAAAACACATGGGTTGTGTCTATATATGGAAAAATATACATAACATTTCAACCAATCGATTGGTAGAAAGAACAGATGACTCTTGGTTGACCAAGATGTATTTTAGTTGGGGACAGCACTAGAACATGATGTTGGGGCCCCTGAGTGGTGCAGCGGTCTAAAACACTGTATCTCAGTGCTTGAGGCGTCACTACAGACACCCTGGTTCGAGTCCAGGCTGTGTCACAACTGGCCGTGATTGGGAGTTACAGTGAGGGAAAAAAGTATTTGATCCCCTGCTGATTTTGTACATTTGCCCACTGACAAAGAAATGATCAGTCTATAATTTTAATGGTAGGTTTATTTGAACAGTGAGAGACAGAATAACAAAAAAATCCAGAAAAACACATGTCAAAAATGTTATAAATTGACTTGCATTCAATGTTTGGGGCATCGCGACTGGTTACCTATTTTGATGTGATATGAAAGTATTGTGTGAAATTATTTTGATGTGAAAGTATTTTAAATAATTTTGATGTGATATGAAAGTATTATTTGAAATAATTTTGATGTGAAAGTATTTGAAATAATTGATGTGATATGAAAGTATTATTTCAAATAATTTTGATGTGATATTTAAGTATTGTGTGAAATTATTCTGAATTGATATGAAAGTACAGCGATTTATGTTTCTAGAAACGTATCGCAATTGAGAATCGATTCACATTTAGATGGATTATTTGACTATTTTAGCTGCCAGAGCCAGTCTACCTCTGAAAATAACATTCAGTCCTTGGACCTTGAGGAGTAACGGGGGCAGCAATCAGCAGTAGAAACAATAACAAAGCGTACTCCCTGCCCGTTTCGGTAAAAAGCTGAGGGATGGGGCTGGAGAAATGTAACCATCCATGATATCAACATTATAGTTTTAACCATGTTTTGAGGATATACAGTGTTTGTTTATATTTACTGACAAACATTGGAGTAAATAAAAGCTTATATTTTGGGTTCTGATGGGGTACGACAGTTGAACTAAGCTCATGAGGCATTTATAAGTGATTTCTTCAAGAAACAGATGGGTACATATCATTAATGTATAAGTCCCTAAATGGATGTAACAACTGCTGATTGCCCCTTTAAGAGAACATCTTGGGCTAATCTAATAGGAGATATTGAGGACTACAGTATTTCAGGCATTGTCATTGGATGCATTTGATCAATTGTTAACGTTTTGTTGATGGTCCACTCTTGATGTTCTACACGTTACAGTGTAGCTTCAGCCATTCCTACAGAACAACATTAAAGTGTAGAACCCCTTTACTGCATATTGGTTCAACGACTGCAGAGACGGTACTTACTGGTGTTAAACAGATCTCCAACCTCCTCTTCTTCCTCCAATGTGACAGTAATCTCCCCCTCCTCCTCTTTCACTCCAAAAACGGCCTCCTCTTTCTCTTCCTCCACTTCTTTTACTGTAACATCCTCCTCCTCTTTCACTCTGAACGCCTCTTCCTCTTCTTTAACTGAAACGTCTTTCTCTTCTTCTTTCACGCTAACAGCTTCACCCTCTACTTGTTTTTGTATTGTAACATCTTTCTCTTCCTCCTCCTCTTTCACAAGAGCTTCTTTCTCCGTCCAGCAGACCTCCTCTTTAACAGGAGGAGAGTAGCTTAGTGAACTCATGGTCGGGGATGTTAGCTAGTTAGCATTAGCGACTAGCCTAGTTCTAAGCTAACTTAGCAAACCAGCTAGCTGACAAACAACGTAAATATATAGTTAAATGAGCCAACAAGTACATACGACAGAAGTGTGTTTAATACACAGCGACTAATATACACCAAACCAGTGTAAAGAGCGTGAATGTTGTAGCTATGTTTGCTAGAAAGCTACCGAGGTGTCTGACTAGCTGTTGTTGTTGAAGGAGCGTCCCGTCCACTAGATTATACGTCACACTGGCAGCATCGCCTGAACCTAAAAGACGCACATCGCCATCTGCTGACTGGACTGGGCAACGCAGTTGAGGAACCAAACGTTTATTTTTCATTTATTTCATAAAATATTAATATTACATTAAGTCGTTCAAAGAGAAGCATGTGTTGATTGATTCGTTTTTAATGAGTGAGAATTTAAAACAAACTTTACACCCACTACATATTTGCGTTGAACCATACTTCTGACATGGATCATTTTGACCCCAGAGGTATATTACATTTACATTTACATTTAAGTCATTTAGCAGACGCTCTTATCCAGAGCGACTTACAAATTGGTGCATTCACCTATAATATCCAGTAGAACAACCACTTTACAATAGTGCATCTAAATCTTTTAAGGGGGGGGGGGGGGGGGGGGGGTTAGAAGGATTACTTTATCCTATCCTAGGTATTCCTTAAAGAGGTGGGGTTTCAGGTGTCTCCGGAAGGTGGTGATTGACTACGCTGTCCTGACGTCGTGAGGGAGCTTGTTCCACCATTGGGGTGCCAGAGCAGCGAACAGTTTTGACTGGGCTGAGCGGGAACTGTGCTTCCTCAGAGGTAGGGAGGCGAGCAGGCCAGAGGTGGATGAACGCAGTGCCCTTGTTTGGGTGTAGGGCCTGATCAGAGCCTGAAGGTACGGAGGTGCCGTTCCCCTCACAGCTCCGTAGGCAAGCACCATGGTCTTGTAGCGGATGCGAGCTTCAACTGGAAGCCAGTGGAGAGAGCGGAGGAGCGGGGTGACGTGAGAGAACTTGGGAAGGTTGAACACCAGACGGGCTGCGGCGTTCTGGATGAGTTGTAGGGGTTTAATGGCACAGGCAGGGAGCCCCGCCAACAGCATATCTTTTATCATAGCCAAAATGAGGTTTATTCAATTCTTCCAAATTTTCATGACTTTGTAAGTCAACTTGTTCTTAATAAATCTATATCATGGTTTAGTGTTTCTGTATCAATATGGACTTTTAACAAATTCAAATCCTTTGGAGTCATTTTGACCCCAGACAAAAGCACCTTTGATAAATAGGACGTTTATTTCAAATCAAATCACATTTTATTGGTCACATACACGTGTTTAGCAGATGTTATTGCGGGTGTAGTGAAATGCTTGTGTTTCTAGCTCCGACAGTGCAGTAATATCTAATAAGTAATATCTAACAATTTCACGACATATACCCAATACACACACATCTAAGTATTTGAATCTAGGTTTCTCTGTAGACATGATCCATCCCACCAGAGGGTGGAGGGGCACCTGTAACAGTGGTTTTGACCAGATAGACACCTGCAGACACACAGTATAGTGCCTCCCATGTACTCTCCTATGATTGGACTCTTCTATACCACGTATCACATGACTGTGTACAAAACTGCATTCATTAAGTATTCAGACCCCTTCACTTTTTAAACATTTAGTTACATTACAGCCTTATTCTAAAGTTGAATAATTTTATAATTGAATAATCAATACCCCATAATGAGAAAACAAAATCATTTTTTAAAAACATTTTTCCAAATGTATTTACTTAAGTATTCAGACCTTTGCTATGAGACTCGAAATTGAGCTCAGATGCATCCTGATTCAATTGATCTTCCTTGAAATGTTTCTACAACTTGATTGGAGTCCACTTGTGGTAAATTCAATTGATTAGACATGATTAGGAAAGGCACACAACTGTCTATATAAGATCCCACAGTTTACAGTGCATGTCAGAACAAAAACCGAGCCATGAGGTCAAAGGAATTGTCCATAGAGCTCTGAGACAGGATTGTGTCGAGGCACAGATCTGGGGAAAGGTACCAAAAAATGTCTTCAGCATTGAAGGTCCCCAAGAACACAGTGGCCTCCATCATTCTTAAATGGAAGAAGTTTGGAACCACCAAGACTCTTCCTAGAGCTGGCCGCCTGGACAAACTGAGAAATCGTGGGAGAAGGGCCTTGGTCAGGGAGGTGAACAAGAACCCGATGTTCACTCTGACAGAGCTCCGGATTTCCTCTGTGGAGACGGGAGAACCTTCCAGAAGGACAACCATCTCTGCAGCACTCCACCAATCAGGCCTTTATGTTGCAATGATTAAAGTGTCAAAATGTATTTCAATGGACAATTCAGTGACCTGTTCTGTGAAAGGTGTTGGCTAGAGATGACATGCAGGAGCTTGCAGGGATTTGTAGTCTTGCATGTCGTCTACTTTGATGCTAATTAGCATTTTAGAATCCAAGAGTAAAGAGACACAAATATATTGATACAAGTATTTGTATTGATTATGGATCCCCATTAGTTCCTGTCAAGGCAGCAGCTACTCTTCCTGGGGTTTATTATGGATCCCCATTAGTTCCTGCCAAGTTAGGTCAGGGAGCGTGCCAGCCTGCCTGAACCGCCCCTGAATTAACAGGTATAAATGATGGATTATGAACTAACAGGTATAAATGATGGGTTATGAATTAACAGGTATAAATGATGGGTTATGAACTAACAGGTATAAATGATGGGTTATGAATGATGGGTTATGAACTAACAGGTATAAATGATGGGTTATGAACTAACAGGTATAAATGATGGGTTATGAACTAACAGGTATAAATGATGGGTTATGAATTAACAGGTATAAATGATGGGTTATGAATTAACAGGTATAAATGATGGGTTATAAATGATGGGTTATGAATTAACAGGTATACATGATGGGTTATGAATTAACACATCCCCTGCGAGCCCAGGCATTTCAATACATTCAGGATTTCTTACGGTCCATGTGCAATGTATATGGTTATCTCTGTCTCTTTCTCCATCTCTTCTTTAAGAAGCAGCCATGTTGTTGTCATTCCACTAGGGACCTGTTTTCAGCATTTTAAGTCTGCAGTCAATAACCAGTGCACTGGGATTATCCCTTTACACCCTTTACACATGTACTGTACTGGAATAATCCCTCTACACCCTTTACACATGTACTGCACTGGGATTATCCCTCAACACCCTTTACACATGTACTGCACTGGGATTATCCCTCTACACCATTTACACATGTACTGCACTGGAATTATCCCTTTACACCCTTTACACATGTACTGCACTGGGATTATCCCTCAACACCCTTTACACATGTACTGCACTGGGATTATCCCTCAACACCCTTTACACATGTACTGCACTGGAATTATCCCTCAACACCCTTTACACATGTACTGCACTGGAATTATCCCTTTACACCCTTTACACATGTACTGTACTGTGATTATCCCTCTACACCCTTTACACATGTACTGCACTGGGATTATCCCTTTACACCCTTTACACATGTACTGCACTGGAATTATCCCTTTACACCCTTTACACATGTACTGCACTGGGATTATCCCTCAACACCCTTTACACATGTACTGCACTGGAATTATCCCTCTACACCCTCTACACATGTACTGTACTGGGATTATCCCTTTACACCCTTTACACATGTACTGTACTGGAAATATCCCTCAACACCCTTTACACATGTACTGCACTGGGATTATCCCTCAACACCCTTTACACATGTACTGCACTGGGATTATCCCTCTACACATGTACTGCACTGGAATTATCCCTCTACACCCTTTACACATGTACTGTACTGGAAATATCCCTCAACACCCTTTACACATGTACTGCACTGGAATAATCCCTCAACACCCTTTACACATGTACTGCACTGGGATTATCCCTCTACACCCTTTACACATGTACTGTACTGGGATTATCCCTCTACACCCTTTACACATGTACTGCACTGGAATAATCCCTCAACACCCTTTACACATGTACTGCACTGGAATTATCCCTTTACACCCTTTACACATGTACTGTACTGGAATTATCCTTTTACACATGTACTGTACTGGAATTATCCTTTTACACATGTACTGCACTGGGATTATCCCTCTACACCCTTTACACATGTACTGTACTGGAATTATCCCTTTACAGTTAGGAGCACTCCCTTTAAGAGTGTGCTCCTAATCTCAGCTCGTTACCTGTATAAAAGACACCTGGGAGCCAGAAATCTTTCTGATTGAGAGGGGGTCAAATACTTATTTCCCTCACTAAAATGCAAATCAATTTATAACATTTTTGACATGCATTTTTCTGGATTTTTTTTGTTGTTATTCTGTCTCTCACTGCTCAAATAAACCTACTATTAAAATTATAGACTGATTATTTCTTTGTAAGTGGGCAAATGTACAAAATCAGCAGGGGATCAAATACTTTTTCCCCCCACTGTACATCTACATGATGTATTGTTACACCATGTAGGAGCAGTATAGACCTAGTCTGTTCATTATATATATACATCTACATGATGTATTGTTACACCAAAAAAAAGGGAAATTATATTATTTTATACTAATACAATTGCTCAGAGAAAGAGATTTAGTTTAACATGTAATTCTCAAAAGGCAGGGGTCTGAATTATTGCTACCCATGTTTTCAATACTCCAGCACTCTCCCCTTGGGAGGATAATGACACTGAAATGTTTTATGAGATTAGAGAACACATTGGGTGGGACCTTAGACCCTTCCTCCATACAGAATCTCTCCATGTCCTTGATTTATTTAGTCTGTCTTATGGACTGCCCTGTTCAATTCAAACCACAGGTTTTCAATGGAGTTCAAGTCCGAAGACTGAGTTGGCCATAGAACATTTTTGATTTTGTGCCCAATTTACAGTTTCTTTGTTTTGCTGAAAGATCCCCTTATGGCCAAGTTTCAGCCTCCTAGCAGAGAGGTAACCAGGTTTTGGGCTAAAATATCCTGGTAGTGGGTAAAGTTGATTTATTTTATACATTTTTGCTCATCTTTATCAAGGGTATTAATAACTAGGTGCTTATTTTGATATCTTGTTTTTTGACTGAGTCAAACAGGGACATTGATCTGATTAACACCAGTAAATACAGTGAGTACCATCTCATAAAACAGGGACATTGATCTGATTAACACCAGTAAATACAGTGGAGTAGATGTAGAGTTTGTTTTAAATTCTCATAAAAAACGGAATTAATCAAACAGCACTTGTTGCTTTTTGTACGTGTTGATATAATATTAATATTTAATGGAGAGAAAAAAACGTTTCCCTAAACTGCTTTATAATATTATAATTCAATGAAGAATAAAAATAGTTTTCCCTCCTCAACTGCGTTTCCTCCCTCCAGACAGCAGATGGCGATATGTGTCTTTCAGGCGATGTTTCTAGTGTGACGTATAATCTAGTGGACGGAACGCTTCTTCAACAACTGCAGCCACCTCGGTAGCTCGCTAGCTGACAAAGTCTGAACATTCAAGTTCTTTAGACACTTTCCTGGTTTAATTGTAACTGTGATTTAGACATACTTATGTGTAAACAACTAGCTACCCCATTTAATTTAATATTTACGTTGTAAGTCAACTATCTGGCTGGTTAAGTTAGCACTAGCCTAGCTAGCTAACATCCCCGACCATGCGCTCACTAAGCTACTCTCCTCCTGCTAAAGAGGAGGTCTGCTGGACGGAGAAAGAAGCTCTGGGGCTGAACATTGTCGTGAAAGAGGAGAAGGAAGAGGAGGATGTCACAGTAAAACAAGAAGTAGAGGGTGAGGCTGTTACCGTGAAAGAAGAAGAGAAAGACGTTACAGAGAAAGAAGAGGAAGACGCGTTCAGAGTGAAAGAGGAGGAGGATGTTACTGTGAAAGAAGAGGAGGAAGTGAAAGAAAATGAAGACGTTTTTGGAATGAAGGATGAAGAGGGGGAGATTACTGTCACATTAGAGGAGGACGAAGAAGAGAAGACTGGAGATCTGATTAACATTAGTAAATACAGTGAGTACTATCTAATAAAACAGGGACATTGATCTGGTTAACACCAGTAAATACAGTGAGTACTATCTAATAAAACAGGGACATTGATCTGATTAACACCAGTAAATACAGTGAGTACTATCTAATAAAACAGGGACATTGATCTGATTAACACCAGTAAATACAGTGAGTACTATCTAATAAAACAGGGACATTGATCTGATTTAACACCAGTAAATACAGTGAGTACTATCTAATAAAACAGGGACATTGATCTGATTAACACCAGTAAATACAGTGAGTACCATCTTATAAAACAGGGACATTGATCTGATTAACACCAGTAAATACAGTGAGTACTATCTAATAAAACAGAGGCATTGATCTAATTAACACCAGTAAATACAGTGAGTACTATCTAATAAAACAGGGGCATTGATCTGGTTAACACCAGTAAATACAGTGAGTACTATCTAATAAAACAGGGGCATTGATCTGGTTAACACCAGTAAATACAGTGAGTACTATCTAATAAAACAGGGACATTGATCTGGTTAACACCAGTAAATACAGTGATTACTATCTAATAAAACAGGGACATTGATCTGATTAACACCAGTAAATACAGTGAGTACTATCTTATAAAACAGGGACACAAACTCTGCAGTTGTTGAACTAATGTGTGATTTTAAAAAGGGCATTCTACACTTGAATATGTTGTTGTACTGTATGAATTGTTCATGACGTCCTTTCCTGTTGAAAAGTGATATAAATACAGTAAAGTATAAACACACTAAAGGGAAACAAATAAATGTTTTGGGCAAAATAGTGCTTTTTTAGACAACTGCAAACTAGAAGGAGTGAGTGATGTCATAGTAAGGCCTCCAAGGAGTTGGCTTGATGGGAAGTCGTGATGTCATCCAATAGGAGGCTGATCTTCATGTGAATATTCATTATTCTTTTTAAAATCCTTCCTGTTCTGTCAAGTTGGTTGTTGATCATTGCTAGAAAGCCGTTTTCAAGTCTTGCCATTGACTTTCAAGATGATTTAAGTCCAAACTGTAACTAGGCCACTCAGGAACATTCAATGTCATCTTGGTAAGCTCCTCCAGTGTAGATTTGGCCTTGTGGTTTAGGTTATTGTCCTGTTAGGACAGTTTTTTGTATTCAGATCTCTGAAATGCTCTCTACTTACGTAACATTTAGTGTGTCCTTATGTTACGCTGGCAAAACAGTTTTTATGGGCACAGAAATCCTAAATAATTTCAGAGTTTGCTAAATCCAATGGTTCTAACCGAGAGTCACCTTAACTTTATTTACAACACCCAAATAGATACTGTCATTAACGTCGTTCTTCAATAATTACACATCATTCTTAATACTGTAGCTGTTTAGTTACAGTCACATGTTCAACTATCATCAGCTGATCCAGGAAATCATTTTCTGAATGACAGTCACATGACAAACATCACGACATGCAACAACAACCAAAGTGCTTCTTCATTCATTACTCTGGTAAAGACAGTTATGCCGTGCTCCACGTTGGATCCAACATCCCAAACAAATCGATGTTTATAATGTGTTACTGTCTGGCTGATTTACAGTAGGGTCTCATTACTCTGTTTGTGCACAGAGATACTTAGCTCATAATGTGTAGAGAACTGTTCCTTGATGGATAGGCTATTGTACAACACACAGAGCTATTTTCCTTTATTCAGGACATTTAGAATGACAACACATTACAGAGTAGCCTAGTGGGATTATTCACAAAATGATCTGGTGATCAGGTTATGAAATGTCATGACAAAGACATGTTAGTTTCCATGTTTCACCTGAAATATAAAATTATATATAGTCTTAGGTGAAGTAGGTCTATGTTGTTGTTAGGTGAAGTTATGGGTCCTACAGTAGGTCTATGTTGTTAGGTGAAGTTATGGGTCTTACAGTTGGTCTATGTTATTGTTAGGTGAAGTTATGGGCCAATTTGTTAAACACTTAGTGTACAAACCCTCATTGTCAGGCTGATGTTAAAGCTAGCCAAAGAGCATTTTACTGGTTGAAGTGTTTAAGTATAAATCAGTTGATATGCGACAATAACACAAACATATTAAGTAGGTGATTCAAGCGAGTCTTACAATTATAATCCATATTTAATGTGAAATGCACTCATAAGCAACCTGTAAATGGAGGCTATATTTGCTGTCAGCCTATGAGAACTCCCCTGAGTTTTCCCCCACGGTGGTGAATTAGTGAATAGACACAGAGCTTAATGTGAGTTTCCTTGAGTAGCACTCCTGATCTTGTGCTGTAATATTCAGAATACATTGTGAAAACTAAAATCTTTGCTCACTATTTTTTGCTCCAGGCAGATAAACTACATCCATAACTAGTGGTTTCCTCATTACCAGATATACTACATCCATAACTAGTGGTTTCCTCATTACCAGATACACTATATCCATAACTAGTGGTTTCCTCATTACCAGATATACTACATCCATAACTAGTGGTTTCCTCATTAGCAGATATACTACATCCATAACTAGTGGTTTCCTCATTACCAGATATACTACATCCATAACTAGTGGTTTCCTCATTACCAGATATACTACATCCATAACTAGTGGTTTCCTCATTAGCAGGGAAGTGTTTCTGCAATCATTTTTGTGTGCGCATCGCCCTCGTGTCGCAATTTTAGCAAACACAGAAAGGGGCCAATATTGGAGACCAAAAGTCATCTGGCACACTGCTTAGGGTTTCAACAACTTTAAAAACTTTTCTAGTTTCTACTAATGTGAAAACAAGACAAAATATGATTGTTGCTAAGTTGACTGTCTTAATTGTCAAATATTTTAACAGACGTCAATTGTTGTACAACTTCATGGGTATGATCTGGGCATCACCTTTTACCTCAAATAAACAGTGGATTTCTGCTGTTGTGGACCTTTAACCATCTGCCTGACTTTGTTCTCACAGGAGAGAGACGGGACTATTGGGATCCTGGGGATCCTCAACAACATCATGATGCTGACGAGGCAGAGAAGAGTCTCTCCAGATCAGAACTCCTCAAGAAACACCAGCGAGTTCACACAGGAGAGAAATCTCACTGCTGCTCTGACTGTGGGAAAATATTCAACTCTTCACTAGGCCTTAAAATACATCAAAGAATTCACACAGGAGAGAAACCTTTTGGCTGTGATCAATGTGGGAAGAGTTTTATTCGGCTACAAACTCTGAAATCACACCAGAGGATACACACTGGAGAGAAACCTTTTGGCTGTGATCAATGTGGGAAGGGTTTTACTCAGCTAAACAGCCTGATAGTACACCAGCGGACACACACAGGAGAGAAACCTTATGGCTGTAATCAATGTGGGAAAAGTTTTACGACATCTAGCTATCTAACTATACACAAGAGAACACACACAGGAGAGAAACCATATAGCTGTAATCAATGTGGGAAGAGTTTTACTCAGCTAAACAGCCTGATAGTACACCAGCGGACACACACAGGAGATAAACCTTATGTCTGTGATCAATGTGTAAAGAGTTTTAGTACGTTTGGCTGTCTGACGGCACACCAGAGGGCACACACAGGAGAGAAACCTTATAGCTGTGATCAGTGTGGGAAGAGTTTTACTACATCTAGCTGTCTAACTAAACACCAGAGAACACACACAGGACAGAAACCTTATAGCTGTGATCAGTGTGGGAAGAGATACTCTGATAAAAGATCTCTGATCAAACATCAGAAACTACATGAAGGAGTTGTTTCATGATATCAGTGAAATAATGTCACAATGTAGAATGTTTTAACATTGTAGAAGGAGTATTTTAATGATGTCACAATGTAGAATGTTTTAACATTGTAGTAGGAGTATTTTAATAACGTCAGAATGTAGAACCCTAAACGTTTGTTGTTCAATTGATTTTAGCCTCAGGGGGAAAAATCCAGGCTCTGAAATGGAAGAGTTACTATTTATGTGATTTAACAAAAAGTGACTAACAAAAAAAGAGTTCTGTTACACTTACCATGTTGGTGACCCACTGGAATCACAATGCAACACTTCAAAATGTAGCTAGCTGTTTTCTACAAATTGTACTCTAACCAGTGATGTACACATTATTCCCATATTCCATGTGGTTTTTGAGCTGTTAGTTTTAACAGGACGTGCAACCTCATCTCCCTCCTCTCGCACAATTGATTTCAACATGATATCGATGAGTGATGACAAATAAGTGTTGTGTTCCTTTGTTCAGCGACCCTTAAATGTAAATGCATCACTGTTGCCCTGCTTTTAGAATATCAGGGTTAATTCTCAGATGTGCCAACCCAAGTGTACTAGAGCATGACATTGGGGACTGGGCCCCGATCCAACAACATGCCTATCTAGTGAACACTGAATAGAGAGAGAAGCTCTGCAATGAGGTGGAAAGTTACTACGGATATTGCAGGAGTTTCCTCTTGAAATCAGACATGTCTGTGGTGAGGACAACTTGGTTGCTGATTGTCTCAAGGGTGGGCAGTTAAAAAGTTTAGTGTTTTGTGTTTAGCCAGTCCGTTGCCATGGATCACAATTTATTTTGACTGCACGTTTTTCCGTATTGGAGATGAGTTTTGTTTGGGCTCGTTCCAAGGGGACGAGAGTTCTAGAAGCTAGTGAGTTTTAGGAAGACGAGAGTTCTAGAAGCTAGTGAGTTTTAGGAAGACGAGAGTTCTAGAAGCTAGTGAGTTTTAGGAAGACGAGTTCTAGAAGCTAGTGAGTTTTAGGAAGACGAGAGTTCTAGAAGCTAGTGAGTTTTAGGAAGAGGAGAGTTCTAGAATCTAATGAGTTTTAGGAAGACGAGAGTTCTAGAAGCTAGTGGGATTTAGAAAGACGAGAGTTCTAGAATCTAGTGAGTTTTAGGAAGACGAGTGTTCTAGAAGCTAGTGAGTTTTAGGAAGACGAGAGTTCTAGAAGCTAGTGGGATTTAGGATTCTATAGAAAGAAAAAGGAGAAAAAAATAATACTATTGTATATTATTATTTAGAAATGCGTGTTTTTTTCTTGTTTTTAATTGTTGACATCCAGTGGACACCATGTTTATATTGTAGAAGGGAAGCATTTTTGTTGATTTTAATATGAAATGTAAGTTGTTTTCTGTTGGTGGTGAGCAAACTTGTCCATCAAAAATATAGGATATATTTGTTGTCTTAAGGTGGAAGGTGTTACAGGCTTTGGTTTTTCCATTTATGTTTTGAGGTTGGACTTTAGCTCGTTAGCACGTCTAGCTCGTTAGCCCGTCTAGCTCGTTAGCCCGTCTAGCTCGTTAGCAGGTCTAGCTCGTTAGCCCGTACAGCTCGTTAGCACGTAGGACGCACTGATTGGTGTCACCTCAGTTAGTCAGTATGTGTTACACCTGTGCTGGCTTGTCCATCTCGTTATGGTTGAATATAACATCCATTGTTAATATTGTAATCAATTAATTTTCCTTAGAATGCTCATTAGTCTTTCAGTTGTTATTCTTCATTTTTTTATCCTCTTATGTTTGTGGTAAATATTGCTGTTTATTTTCATTGTTTTTTTGTTTTCTTTTCCCTGTGAAGCCATTGTGTTTCATCCATGTCTGAAATATGCTGTATAAATAAAGCTTGATTTGAACATATAAAACTAATGAACCCAATGACTGACAATCAACAGACTTTTGCAAAACTAATGAAGAAATATGTGCAAAAGCAACACGTATCTTGGTCCATCTTAGTATGAAAAACAGTATAAATTCAGTATATCTTCCACTATGTCAATATAGTGCTGGTATGTATGTTTAGTATCACTTTTCAACCAACCCAGTTCATTTGTTGAAAATGAAAAATGTTGAAATCAACAATATGTTAAAGGATTCAACTACTGGAAACTGAAACAAACAATTGGATCAAACAGATCAATCCTACTGGACATTGGGTTTGATTCAGACCCTGCCAGCATGGCCAGAGATGTAACTTATAACCACAGAAACAACACAGACCTTTCATGCCTAAAAACACAGAAGTATTAGATTTACTGCCATGGTCTAGTATGTCACTGCATCAGACACCAGTCACAATGCTGGCTGAGGTACTAGTAAAACATGACATATTATTTCCTAACCATTCACAATGCTGGCTGAGGTACGAGTAAAACATGACGTATTATTTCCTAACCATTCACAATGCTGGCTGAGGTACGTGTAAAACATGACATATTATTTCCTAATTGTCAAAAAATCCCCACTCCTTAATCAACTGGTCTCTCTCTGTTTAACCAGAATAACGTGAGTTGTGTCCTTCAAGCTGTTAGACTGTTAGTCCATAATCAACTAGTCTCTCACTGAGACAGCTTCGATGGCCCAATAAATGTTTCTGCCAGCCAATGTGATAATTCCTGTACAGTACATGTGTAAAGGGTGTAGAGGGATAATCCCAGTGCAGTACATGTGTAAAGGGTGTTGAGGGATAATCCCAGTGCAGTACATGTGTAAAGGGTGTAGAGGGATCGTTCCAGTACACCGGTTATTGACTGGAGACTTAAAAAGCTGAAAACAGGTCCCTAGTGGAATGACAACAACATGGCTGCTTGTTAAAGAAGAGATGGAGAGAGAGACAGAGATAACCATATACATTGCACATGGACCGTAAGAAATCCTGAATGTATTGAAATGCCTGGGCTCGCAGGGGATGTGTTAATTCATAACCCATCATTTATACCTGTTAATTCATAACCCATCATTTATACCTGTTAATTCATAACCCATCATTTATACCTGTTAATTCATATCCCATCATTTATACCTGTTAGTTCATAACCCATCATTTATACCTGTTAGTTCATAACCCATCATTTATACCTGTTAGTTCATAACCCATCATTTATACCTGTTAGTTCATAACCCATCATTTATACCTTTTAGTTCATAACCCATGATTTATACCTGTTAATTCACAACCCATCATTTATACCTGTTAATTCACAACCCATCATTTATACCTGTTAATTCATAACCCATCATTTATACCTGTTAATTCATAACCCATCATTTATACCTGTTAGTTCATAACCCATCATTTATACCTGTTAGTTCATAACCCATCATTTATACCTGTTAGTTCATAACCCATCATTTATACCTGTTAATTCATAACCCATCATTTATACCTGTTAATTCATAACCCATCATTTATACCTGTTAATTCATAACCCATCATTTATGCCTGTTAATTCATAACCCATCATTTATGCCTGTTAATTCATAACCCATCATTTATGCCTGTTAATTCATAACCCATCATTTATGCCTGTTAATTCATAACCCATCATTTATACCTGTTAATTCATAACCCATCATTTATACCTGTTAATTCATAACCCATCATTTATACCTGTTAGTTCATAACCCATCATTTATACCTGTTAGTTCATAACCCATCATTTATACCTGTTAGTTCATAACCCATCATTTATACCTGTTAATTCATAACCCATAATTTATACCTGTTAATTCATAACCCATCATTTATACCTGTTAGTTCATAACCCATCATTTATACCTGTTAATTCATATCCCATCATTTATACCTGTTAGTTCATAACCCATCATTTATACCTGTTAGTTCATAACCCATCATTTATACCTGTTAGTTCATAACCCATCATTTATACCTGTTAGTTCATAACCCATCATTTATACCTGTTAGTTCATAACCCATCATTTATACCTGTTAGTTCACAACCCATCATTTATACCTGTTAATTCACAACCCATCATTTATACCTGTTAATTCACAACCCATCATTTATACCTGTTAATTCACAACCCATCATTTATACCTGTTAATTCACAACCCATCATTTATACCTGTTAATTCACAACCCATCATTTATACCTGTTAGTTCACAACCCATCATTTATACCTGTTAATTCACAACCCATCATTTATACCTGTTAGTTCACAACCCATCATTTATACCTGTTAATTCACAACCCATCATTTATACCTGTTAGTTCATAACCCATCATTTATGCCTGTTAATTCATAACCCATCATTTATGCCTGTTAATTCATAACCCATCATTTATGCCTGTTAATTCATAACCCATCATTTATGCCTGTTAATTCATAACCCATCATTTATGCCTGTTAATTCATAACCCATCATTTATGCCTGTTAATTCATAACCCATCATTTATACCTGTTAATTCATAACCCATCATTTATACCTGTTAGTTCATAACCCATCATTTATACCTGTTAGTTCATAACCCATCATTTATACCTGTTAGTTCATAACCCATCATTTATACCTGTTAGTTCATAACCCATCATTTATACCTGTTAGTTCATAACCCATCATTTATGCCTGTTAATTCATAACCCATCATTTATACCTGTTAGTTCATAACCCATCATTTATACCTGTTAGTTCATAACCCATCATTTATACCTGTTAGTTCATAACCCATCATTTATACCTGTTAGTTCATAACCCATCATTTATACCTGTTAATTCATAACCCATCATTTATACCTGTTAATTCATAACCCATCATTTATACCTGTTAATTCATAACCCATCATTTATACCTGTTAATTCATAACCCATCATTTATGCCTGTTAATTCATAACCCATCATTTATGCCTGTTAATTCATAACCCATCATTTATGCCTGTTAATTCATAACCCATCATTTATGCCTGTTAATTCATAACCCATCATTTATACCTGTTAATTCATAACCCATCATTTATACCTGTTAGTTCATAACCCATCATTTATACCTGTTAGTTCATAACCCATCATTTATACCTGTTAGTTCATAACCCATCATTTATACCTGTTAGTTCATAACCCATCATTTATACCTGTTAGTTCATAACCCATCATTTATACCTGTTAGTTCATAACCCATCATTTATACCTGTTAGTTCATAACCCATCATTTATACCTGTTAATTCATAACCCATCATTTATACCTGTTAATTCATAACCCATCATTTATACCTGTTAGTTCATAACCCATCATTTATACCTGTTAGTTCAGGGGCGGTTCAGGCAGGCTGGCATGCTCCCCGACCTTACTTGGCAGGAACTAATGAAGATCCATTATAAACCCCAGGAAGAGTAGCTGCTGCCTTGGCAGGAACTAATGGGGATCCATTACAAATACTTGTATCAATATATTTGTGTCTCTTTACTCTCGGATTCTAAAATGCTAATTAGCATCAAAGTAGACGACATGCAAGACTACAAATCCCTGCAAGCTCCTTCATGTCATCTCTAGCCAACACCTTTCACAGAACAGTTCACTGAATTGTCCATTGAAATACATTTTGACACTTTAATCATTGCTACATTAAGGCCTGATTGGTGGAGTGCTGTAGAGATGGTTGTCCTTCTCGAAGGTTCTCCCTTCTCCAGAGAGTAACTCTGGAGCTCTGTCAGAGTGAACATCGGGTTCTTGGTCACCTCCTTGACCAAGGCCCTTCTCCCCCGATTTCTCAGTTTGGCCAGGCGGCCAGCTCTAGGAAAAGTCTTGGTGGTTCCAAACTTCTTCCATATAAGAATGATGGAGGCCACTGTGTTCTTGGGGACCTTCAATGCTGCAGACATTTTTTGCTACCTTTCCCCAGATCTGTGCCTCGACACAATCCTGTCTCAGATCTCTATGGACAATTCCTTTGACCTCATGGCTTGGTTTTTGCTCTGACATGCACTGTAAACTGTGGGACCTTATATAGACAGGTGTGTGCCTTTCCAAATCATGTCTAATCAATTGAATTTACCACAAGTCGACTCCAATCAAGTTGTAGAAACATCTCAAGGATGATCAATGGAATCAGGATGCATCTGAGCTCAATTTTGAGTCTCATTGCAAAGGGTCTGAATACTTAAGTTAATCAATTTGCAAAAATGTCAAACTGTTTTTGGTTTGTCATTATGGGGTATTTTGTGTAGATTGATGAGGGGGGAAAATTATACAATTTTAGAATAAGGCTGTAATGTAACAAAATGTTGAAAAAGTGAAGGGGTCGGAATACTTAACGAATGCTCTGTATATCACTGGCAGGGCTTTCTACCTCTGGCAGTGTTTTCTACCGCTGGGAGTGTTTTCTACCACTGGCAGTTTTGTACACAGTCATGTGATACGTGGTATAGAAAAGTCCAATCTTAGGAGAGTACATGGAGAGTACACGCACTATACAGTGTGTCTGCAGGTGTCTATCTGTCAAAACCACTGATACAGGAGCCCCTCCACCCTCTGGTGGGATGGATCATGTCTACAGAGAAACCTAGATTCAAATACTTAGATTTGTGTGTATTGGGTCTATGTTGTGAAATAGTTAGATATTACTTGATAGATATTACTGCACTGTCGCAGCTAGAAACACAAGCATTTCGCTACACCCACAATAATATCTGCTACACATGTGTATGTGACCAATAAAATGTGATTTGATTTGAAATAAACGTCCTATTTAACAAAGGTGCTTTTGGCTGGGGTCAAAATGACTCCAAAGGATTTGAATTAAAAGTCAATTTTGATACAGAAACACTAAACCATGATTTAAATTTATTAAGAACAAGTTGTTTGACAAAGTCATTAAAAATTGGAATAATTGAATGAACCACATTTTGGCTATGATAAAAGATATGCCTCTGGGGTCAAAATGATCCATGTCAGAAGTATGGTTCAATGAAAATATGTAGTGGGTGTAAAGTTTGTATTAAATTCTAACTCATTAAAAACGAATCAATCAACACATGCTTCTCTTTGAACGACTTAATATAATATGAAACTTTTCTGAAATAAATGAAAAATAAACGTTTGGTTCCTCAACTGCGTTGCCCAGTCCAGTCAGCAGATGGCGATGTGCGTCTTTTAGGTTCAGGCGATGCTGCCAGTGTGACGTATAATCTAGTGGACGGGACGCTCCTTCAACAACAACAGCTAGTCAGACACCTCGGTAGCTTTCTAGCAAACATAGCTACAACATTCACGCTCTTTACACTGGTTTGGTGTATATTTGTCGCTGTGTATTAAACACACTTCTGTCGTATGTACTTGTTGGCCCGTTTAATTATATATTTACGTTGTTTGTCAGCTAGCTGGTTTGCTAAGTTAGCTTAGAACTAAGCTAGTCGCTAATGCTAGCTAGCTAACATCCCCGACCATGAGTTCACTAAGCTACTCTCCTCCTGCTAAAGAAGAGGAGGTCTGCTGGACGGAGAAAGAAGCTCTAGTGAAAGAAGAGAAGAATGTTACAATACAAAAACAAGTAGAGGGTGAGGCTGTTACCGTGAAAGAAGAAGAGAAAGACGTTAAAGTGAAAGAAGAGGAAGACACGTTCAGAGTGAAAGAGGAGGAGGATGTTACTGTGAAAGAAGAGGAGGAAGAGAAAGAGGTTGCAGTTTATGGAGTGAAAGAGGAGGAGGGGGAGATGACTGTCACATTGGAGGAAGAAGAGGAGGTTGGAGATCTGTTTAACACCAGTAAGTACCGTCTCTGCAGTCGTTGAACCGTCTCTGCAGTAAAGGGGTTCTACACTTTAATGTTGTTCTGTAGGAATGGCTGAAGCTTCACTGTAACGTGTAGAACATCAAGAGTGGACCATCAACAAAACGTTAACAATTCATCAAATGCATCCAATGACAATGCCTAAAATACTGTAGTCCTCAATATCTCCTATTAGATTAGCCCAAGATGTTCTCTTAAAGGGGCAATCAGCAGTTGTTACATCCATTTTGGGACTTATACATTAATGATATGTACCCATCTGTTTCTTGAATAAATCACTTATAAATGCCTCATGAGCTTAGTTCAACTGTCGAACCCCATCAGAACCCAAAATATAAGCTTTTATTTACTCCAATGTTTATCAGTAAATATAAACAAACACTGTATATCCTCAAAACATGATTAAAACTATAATGTTGATATCATGGATGGTTGCATTTCTCCAGCCCCATCCCTCAGCTTTTTACCGAAACGGGCAGGGAGAACGCTTTGTTATTGTTTCTACTGCTGATTGCTGTCCCCGTTACTCCTCAAGGTCCAAGGACTGTATGTTATTTTCAGAGGTAGACTGGCTCTGTTCAGGTAAAATAGTCAAATAATCCATCTAAATGTGAATTGATTCTCAATTGCAATACGTTTCTAGAAGCATAAATTGCTGTACTTTCATATCAATTCAGAGTAATTTCACACAATATTTAAATATCACATCAAAATAATTTCACATAATACTTTCCGGACTAGTCTCCCAGTCCCTGCTGCTGAAAAACATCCCCACAGCATGATGCTGCCACCACCATGCTTCACCGTAGGGATGGTGCCAGGTTTCCTCCAGATGTGACTCTTGGCAGTCAGGCCAATGAGTTCAATCTTGGTTTCATCAAGTCAGAGAATCTTGTTTCTCATGGTCTTAGAGTCTTTAGGTGCCTTTTGTCAAACTCCAAGAGGGCTGTCATGTGCCTTTTACTGAGGAGTGGCTTCTGTCTGGCCACTACCATAAAGGCCTGATTGTTGGAGTGCTGCAGAGATGGTTATCCTTCTGGAAGGTTCTCCCATCTCCACAGAGGAACTCTGGAGCTCTGTCAGAGTGACCATCAGGTTTGTGGTCACCTCCCTGACCAAGGCCCTTCTCCCCCAATCGCTCAGTTTGGCCGGGTGACCAGCTCTAGGAAGAGTATTCCATTTATGAATGATGGAGGCCACTGTGTTCTTGGGGACCTTCAATACTGCAGAATTATTTTTGGTACCCATCCCCAGATCTGTGCCTCGACACAATCCTGTCTCGGAGCTCTACAGACAATTCCTTCGACCTCATGGCTTGGTTTTTGCTCTGACATGCACTGTCAACTGTGGGACCTTATATAGACAGGTGTGTGCCTTTCCAAATCATATCCAATCAATTGAATTTACCACAGGTGGACTCCAAACAAGTTGTAGATACATCTCAAGGATGATTAATGGAAACAAGATGCACCTGAAAGCAATTTCGAGTCTCATAGCAAAGGGTCTGAATACTTCAGTAAATAAGGTATTTCTGTTTTTTACCTGTTTTCACTTTGTCATTATGGGCTATTGATGACACCCCTCTGAAATAAGAGCCTAACCATCAGAAAAACCTCTTAGAAGAGTCGTTATGCTCCTATAGTTTCTGGTAATAGACTACACCAGCAGTTGTTATGCTCCTATAGTTTCTGGTAATAGGCTACACCAGCAGTCGTTATGCTCCTATAGTTTCTGGTAATAGACTACACCAGCAGTCGTTATGCTCCTATAGTTTCTGGTAATAGACTACACCAGCAGTCGTTATGCTCCTATAGTTTCTGGTAATAGGCTACACCAGCAGTCGTTATGCTCCTATAGTTTCTGGTAATAGACTACACCAGCAGTCGTTATGCTCCTATAGTTTCTGGTAATAGGCTACACCAGCAGTCGTTATGCTCCTATAGTTTCTGGTAATAGACTACACCAGCAGTCGTTATGCTCCTATAGTTTCTGGTAATAGGCTACACCAGCAGTCGTTATGCTCCTATAGTTTCTGGTAATAGTCTACACCAGCAGTCGTTATGCTCCTATAGTTTCTGGTAATAGACTACACCAGCAGTTGTTATGCTCCTATAGTTTCTGGTAATAGACTACAGTCGTTATGCTCCTATAGTTTCTGGTAATAGGCTACACCAGCAGTCGTTATGCTCCTATAGTTTCTGGTAATAGGCTACACCAGCAGTCGTTATGCTCCTATAGTTTCTGGTAATAGACTACACCAGCAGTCGTTATGCTCCTATAGTTTCTGGTAATAGACTACACCAGCATTCGTTATGCTCCTATAGTTTCTGGTAATAGGCTACACCAGCAGTCGTTATGCTCCTATAGTTTCTGGTAATAGGCTACACCAGCAGTCGTTATGCTCCTATAGTTTCTGGTAATAGACTACACCAGCAGTCGTTATGCTCCTATAGTTTCTGGTAATAGACTACAGTCGTTATGCTCCTATAGTTTCTGGTAATAGGCTACACCAGCAGTCGTTATGCTCCTATAGTTTCTGGTAATAGGCTACACCAGCAGTCGTTATGCTCCTATAGTTTCTGGTAATAGACTACACCAGCAGTCGTTATGCTCCTATAGTTTCTGGTAATAGACTACACCAGCAGTCGTTATGCTCCTATAGTTTCTGGTAATAGACTACACCAGCAGTCGTTATGCTCCTATACTTTCTGGTATTAGGCTACACCAGCAGTCAGCAACCTTTTCCATTTGGTGCCAATTTCTGATCATTTCTACTGATCTGGTGCTAGTTATGATTTTCATATTCACATTTTACTGGAACAGTTTCATTTAATTTATAATAGTATTAATAATTATAATTGTCTTTATCTCAACATCATTCTCTGTGGTTAATCTACATTCTATTTAAATGAAAATTATAAATATACATTTTTATTTCCATTGCTAAGTTTAAAATGACCTACATAAAGCCCAAAAATTTAAACACGCCAACTCATTAGTGGTGGTGTGTTAAGACAATCAGAAATACTATCAGACATCCCCAAATGTAACTTTGACTATAATTACTGTTCCCTGAAGGAGGGAAACGAGGTACAACACCTGTTTGGCCCCACCCCTTCCTGGGTCGGTGAAGAGCGGTATTAAATTTAAGGAAGAAATCCGAGCCTCGCGCTCATCACCTGTAGAAGGCGGGGCTTCCAGCGAGGCGTGGATTTAATAGTATGTTGTACCTAGTTTTCCTCCTTCAGGGAACAGTAGTTATAGTCATAACGTGTGGATTTAATAGTATGTTGTACCTAGTTTCCCTCCTTCAGGGAACAGTAGTTATAGTCATAACGTTACGCTTGTCAAATGATGAACTTTAACTTAAATACTGGATCTTGCTGTCGGACAGTTTTTTTGTATTCAGATCTCTGAAATGCTCTCTAATTACGTAACATTTAGTGTCTCCTTATGGTACGCTGGGAAAATAGTTTTCATGGGCACAGAAATCCTAAATCATTTCAGAGTTTGCTAAATCCAATGGTTCTAACCTCTATGGGACCGGCGGGACGAATTCGTCCCACCTACGTAACAGCCACTTGCAGCCTGTGGCGCGATTTTCAAAATCTTAAAAATCCTATTACTTCAATTTCTCAAACATATGACTATTTTACAGCCATTTAAAGATAAGACTCTCGTTAATCTAACCACACTGTCCGATTTCAAAAAGGCTTTACAACGAAAGCAAAACATTAGATTATGTCAGCAGAGTACCAAGCCAGAAATAATCAGACACCCATTTTTCAAGCCAGCATATAATGTCACCAAAACCCAGAAGACAGCTAAATGCAGCACTCACCTTTGATGATCTTCATCAGATGACAACCCTAGGACATTATGTTATACAATACATGCATGTTTTGTTCAATCAAGTTCATATTTATATCAAAAACCAGCTTTTTACATTAGCATGTGACGTTCAGAGCTAGCATACCCCCGCAAACTTCCGGGGAATTCGCTAACATTTTACTAAATTACTCACGATAAACGTTCACAAAAAGCATAACAATTATTTTAAGAATTATAGATACAGACCTCCTCTATGCACTCGATATGTCCGATTTTAAAATAGCTTTTTGGTGAAAGCACATTTTGCAATATTCTAAGTACATAGCCCAGGCATCACGGGCTCGCTATTTAGACACCCGGCAAGTTTAGCACTCACCATAATCATATTTACTATTATAAAAATGTCATTACCTTTTGTTGTCTTCGTCAGAATGCACACCCAGGACAGCTACTTCAATAACAAATGTTGGTTTGGTCCAAAATAATCCATCGTTATATCCGAATAGCGGCGTTTTGTTCGTGCGTTCCAGACACTATCCGAAATAGTAAAGAAGTGTCACGCGCTTGGCGCAATTCCTGACAATAAAATTCAAAGTATTCCATTGCCGTACGTCGAAGCATGTCAACCGCTGTTTAAAATCAATTTTTACGTCATTTTTCTCGTAGAAAAGCGATAATATTCCGACAGGGAATCTCCTTTTCGGCAAACAGAGGAAAAAATCCCAAAGGCGGGGGCGGTCGGGGTCACGCGCATAAGCTAGTGTCTCTTGATGGGCCACTTGAGAAAGGCGATAATGTGTTTCAGCCTGGGGCTGGAATGACGACATTCTCTTTTTTCCCGGGCTCTGAGAGCCTATGGAAGACGTGGGAAGTGTCACGTTAGAGCAGAGATCCTTAGTAAATGATAGAGATGGCAAAGAAGTTCCAGAAATGGTCAGACAGGCCACTTCCTGTAAAGGAATCTCTCAGGTTTTGACCTGCCATTTGAGTTCTGTTATACTCACAGACACCATTCAAACAGTTTTAGAAAATTTAGGGTGTTTTCTATCCATATGTAATAAGTATATGCATATTCTAGTTACTGAGTAGGATTGGTAACCAGATTAAATCGGGTATGTTTTTTATCCAGCCGTGTCAATGCTGCCCCCTAGCCCTAACAGGTTAACCAAGAGTCATCTTTACTTTATTGACAACACCCAAATGGATACTGTCATTAACGCAGTTCTTCAATAATTACACATAATTCTTAATACTGTAGCTGTTTAGTTAGTCACATGTTCAACTATCATCAGCTGATCCAGGAAATCATTTTCTGAATGACAGTCACATGACAAACATCACGACATGCAACAACAACCAAAGTGCTTCTTCATTCATTACTCTGGTAAAGACAGTTATGCCGTGCTCCACGTTGGATCCAACATCCCTAAGAAATTGATGTTTATAATGTGTTATTGTCTGCCTGATTTACAGTAGCGTCTCGTTAGTCTGTTTGCACACAGAGATACTTAGCTCATAATGTGTAGAGAACTGTTCCTTGATGGATAGGCTACTGTACAACACACAGAGCTATTTTCCTTTATTCAGGACATTTAGAATGACAACACATTACAGAATAGCCTAGTGGGATTATTCACAAAATTATCTGGTGATCAGGTTATGAAATGTCATGAAAGACATTTTAGTTTCCATGTTTCACCTGAAGTATGAAATTATTTATAGTCCTAGGTCTATGTTGTTAGGTGAAGTTATGGGTCCTGCAGTATGTCTATGTTATTGTTTGTTGAAGTTATGGGCCAATTTGTTAACTTCTTCGGGCTAGGGGGCAGTGTTCGGAAGTTCGGAGAGTCTGGCATGCCCAAAGGAAACTGCCTGTTACTCAGGCCCAGAAGATAGGATATGCATATAATTGGTTGTATTTGATAGAAAACACTTTGCTTGATTTACAGTTTTATTGTTTACTTACATATTAGGGTACCTGAGGATTGATTAGAAACGTTGTTTGACTTGTTTGGATGAAGTTTATTGGTAACTTTTTGGATTATTTTGTCTGCATGTTGAACGGGTGGATTACTGAACAAAACGCGCCAACCAAACTGAGTTTTTGGGATATAAAGAGGGACTTTATCAAACAAAACAACCATTTATTGTGTAGCTGGGACCCTTGGGATTGCAAACAGAGGAAGATCTTCAAAGGTAAGTGATTTATTTTATCGCTATTTTTGATTTTTGTGACGGCTGTGCTGGTTTGAGAAATATTTCTATGCAGCAAGTATGCGGGGCGCTGTCAAATCAAATCAAATGTATTTATATAGCCCTTCGTACATCAGCTGAAATCTCAAAGTGCTGTACAGAAACCCAGCCTAAAACCCCAAACAGCAAGCAATGCATGTGAAAGAAGCACGGTGGCTAGGAAAAACTCCCTAGAAAGGCCAAAAACCTAGGAAGAAACCTAGAGAGGGACCAGGCTATGAGGGGTGGCCAGTCCTCTTCTGGCTGTGCCGGGTGGATATTATAACAGAACATGGTCAAGATGTTAAAATGTTCATAAATGACCAGCATGGTCAAATAATAATAATCATAGTAGTTGTCGAGGGTGCAACAAGCACGTCCGGTGAACAGGTCAGGGTTCCGTAGCCGCAGGCAGAACAGTTGAAACTGGAGCAGCAGCATGGCCAGGTGGACTGGGGACAGCAAGGAGTCATCATGCCAGGTAGTCCTGAGGCATGGTCCTAGGGCTCAGGTCCTCCGAGAGAAAGAAAGAAAGAAAGAAAGAAAGAAAGAAAGAAAGAGAGAATTAGAGAGAGCATATTTAAATTCACACAGGACACCGGATAAGACAGGAGAAATACTCCAGATGTAACAGACTGACCCTAGCCCCCCGACACATAAACTACTGCAGCATAAATACTGGAGGCTGAGACAGGAGGGATCAGAAGACACTGTGGCCCCATCCGATGACACCCCCAGACAGGGCCAAACAGGCAGGATATAACCCCACCCACTTTGCCAAAGCACAGCCCCCACACCACTAGAGGGATGTCTACAACCACCAACTTACCGTCCGAAGACAAGGCCGAGTAAAGCCCACAAAGATCTCCGCCATGGCACAACCCAAGGGGGGGGCGCCAACCCAGACAGGAAGACCACGTCAGTGACTCAACCCACTCAAGTGACGCACCCCTCCCATGGACGGCATGGAAGAACACCAGTAAGTCAGTGACTCAGCCCCTGTAATAGGGTTAGAGGCAGAGAATCCCAGTGGAAAGAGGGGAACCGGCAAGGCAGAGACAGCAAGGGCGGTTCGTTGCTCCAGCCTTTCCGTTCACCTTCACACTCCTGGGCCAGACTATACTTAATCATAGGACCTACTGAAGAGATAAGTCTTCAGTAAAGACTTAAAGGTTGAGACTGAGTCTGCGTCTCTCACATGGGTAGGCAGACCATTCCATAAAAATGGAGCTCTATAGGAGAAAGCCCTGCCTCCAGCTGTTTGCTTAGAAATTCTAGGGACAATTAGGATGCCTGCGTCTTGTGACCGTAGCGTACGTGTAGGTATGTACGGCAGGACCAAATCGGAAAGATAGGTAGGAGGAAGCCCATGTAATGCTTTGTAGGTTAGCTTTGTCCTCAGATAATAAAATGCTATGCTTTCACCGTAAAGCCTATTGTAAATCGGACAATGCGGTTCGATTACCAAGATTCTAAACTAAAGAATCATGTATGACACTTGTATTTTCATGAATGTTTAATATTACGATTTTTGTATTTTGAATTTCACGCTCTGCAATTTACCGGATGTTGTCTAAGTGGAACGCTAGCAGAACACTGATCCGTAAGAAGTTAAACACTTAGTGTACAAACCCTCATTGTCAGGCTGATGGCAAAGCTAAACTTGCCAAAGAGCATTTTACTGGTTGTAGTGTTTAAGTATAAATCAGTTGGTTTATATCACAAAGTTAAGTTGGAGATTCAAACGATCCTTACAGTTATAATCTAATAGTAGTGTGAAATGCACTCATAATCAACCTGGAAATGGAGGCTATTTTTGCAGTCAGCCTATGAGAACTCCCCTGAGATTTCCCCCATGGTGGTGAATTAGTGAATAGACACAGAGCTTAATGTGAGTTTCCTTGAGTACCACTCCTGATCTTGTGCTGTAATATTCAGAATACATCGTAAAAAGCTAAAATCTTTGCTCACCATTTTTTTCTCCTGGCAGATATACTACATCCATAACTAGGGGTTTCCTCATTACCAGATATACTACGTCCATAACTAGTGGTTTCCTCATTACCAGATATACTACATCCATAACTAGTGGTTTCATCATTACCAGATATACTACATCCATAACTAGTGGTTTCCTCATTACCAGATATACTACATCCATAACTAGCGGTTTCCTCATTACCAGATATACTACATCCATAACTAGTGGTTTCCTCATTACCAGATATACTACATCCATAACTAGTGGTTTCCTCATTACCAGATATACTACATCCATAACTAGTGGTTTCCTCATTACCAGATATACTACATCCATAACTAGTGGTTTCCTCATTACCAGATATACTACATCCATAACTAGTGGTTTCCTCATTACCAGATATACTACAAGCATAACTAGTGGTTTCCTCATTACCAGATATACTACATCCATAACTAGTGGTTTCCTCATTAGCAGATATACTACATCCATAACTAGTGGTTTCCTCATTAGCAGATATACTACATCCATAACTAGTGGTTTCCTCATTACCAGATATACTACATCCATAACTAGTGGTTTCCTCATTACCAGATATACTACATCCATAACTAGTGGTTTCCTCATTAGCAGATATACTACATCCATAACTAGTGGTTTCCTCATTACCGATGGAGAGGGTCCACACTTGCGAATTTGGCATTCCTATTGAACACAGTACTTTCCGTATGAAATATTATAGTTTATTTACATTTTAGACAACCTGAGGATGATATAGACACGTTATTTGACTTGTTTGGACGAAATTTACTGGTAGCTTTTAGAACTTTTTTGTCTGCACGTTGAAGGAGTGGATTTCTGAAGTCATGGCGCCTGCTAAACAGACTATTTTGGGATATAAAAGAAGGACTTTATCGAACAAAACGACCATTCATTGTGTAGCTGGGACCCTTGGGATTGCAAACAGAGGAAGATCTTCAAAGGTAAGTGATTTATTTTATCGCTATTTGGGATTCTGTGACGCCTGTGCTTGTTTGGAAAATATGTTGTTGTGGGGTGCTGTCCTCAGATAATCGAAAGCTATGCTTTCACCGTAAAGCCTTTTTGAAATCTGACAAAGCAGTTCGTTTGCCAAGATTCTAAGCTTTTAAATGATGTATGACACTTGTATTTTCATGAATGTTTAATATATTTCTATTTTGAATTTGTTGATCTGCAATTTCACCGGATGTTGTCGTAGGTGTTTCGCTAGCGGTCCTCGAGCCCTAAGAGTTAAAAAAACCATGTGCCCTGATTTAGTTAAAACTGGTTCCATCAGAGCCCTTACAAAACCTTTTACAACTGATTCATCACTGTCATACCTTATAGGGTCCAGAGTTTTCCTGGTTAGGTCAACAGATAAGGACAAACTCTGGGCCCCAGGGCAAAAAAATTCCCCCCCCCCCCCCCCCCCCCACTCTGGGACCTATGGTTGCCACCAGTCTGCTTGCCGTTCTCAGTTATCGTCAGGTACTGTATGTGGATGATCAGGGCTTTATTCAGAAAAAGTTTCTTGGGCTACTTTGATTTGCCAAGTGGGCGAGATGTGAATTCCGTGTTTATCTTCATGGACAAACTTGTTGTTCTAACCTACGATGGGTCAGCTTCAAGGGAACGTATCTGCTATTTGTATTTCCAGCTGAGTCCCCTCCTGTTCCATGATTTAACAAGTGATGACCACTCCACTACCATTGTCAACTACCTCCTCACATGAACTGGAAGCCACGTCTCATGTGGCCCACTCATCCACTGGCACATTGAATGTTTCCTCTCCAAGCACGGTGAGGGAACCTCTGTCAATTTTTCTCTCATTACTTTATGTAGAGTCAATCACAAACACAATCACATTATTACACGTCTATGATTTTACTCCTTGCTTGGACTAACTCATTCTCAGCTCTTTTGTCTCACTGTGTAGTGTTTTTGTGTTATTGTCTTCCCAGTCAAATCCTGTCCTGCACTGGTCAAGCCTCTGAACACCTCAACTCATGCCTCATACCCTGATTCAATCACTGCTGTGATCCCTTCCCAAAATGGTGTAAGTAGCCCTCTCATTCCTATTCCCCATAATATTGTACTATAAGTGTCTTTATTAAATGCTTTAGGTTAACCTGTTAGGGCTAGGGGGCAGTATTGACACGCCCGGATAAAAAACGTACCCAATTTAATCTGGTTACTACTCCTGCCCAGTAACTAGAATATGCATATAATTATTGGCTTTGGATAGAAAACACCCTAAAGTTTCTAAAACTGTTTGAATGGTGTCTATGAGTATAACAGACCTCATATGGCAGGCCAAAACCTGAGAAGATTCCATGCAGGAAGTGGCCTGTCTGACAAATTTTGTTTCATCTTGGCTCTTTTTATTGAAGACTGAGGATCTTTGCAATAACGTGACACTTCCTACGGCTCCCATAGGCTCTCAGAGCCCGGGAAAAAGCTGAACGATATCGAGGCAGGCTCTGGCTGAAACACTTTATCGCTTTTGGCAAGTGGCCGATCAGAGTACTATGGGCTTAGGCGCGTGCCCGAGTCGACCGAATGCTTTATTTTCCTTCGTCTGTTTACCTAAACGCAGATTCCCGGTCGGAATATTATCGCTTTTTTATGAGAAAAATGGCATAAAAATGGATTTTAAACAGCGGTTGACATGCTTCGAAGTACGGTAATGGAATATTTAGAATTTTTTTGTCACGAATTGCGCCATGCTCGTCACCCTTATTTACCCTTTCGGATAGTGTCTTGAACGCACGAACAAAACGCCGCTGTTTGGATATAACTATGGATTATTTTGAAACAAACCAACATTTGTTATTGAAGTAGAAGTCCTGGGAGTGCATTCTGACGAAGACAGCAAAGGTAATAACATTTTTCTTATAGTAAATCTGACTTTGATGAGTGCTAAACTTGCTGGGTGTCTAAATAGCTAGCCCTGTGATGCCGGGCTATCTACTGAGAATATTGCAAAATGTGCTTTCACCGAAAAGCTATTTTAAAATCGGACATATCGAGTGCATAGAGGAGTTCTGTATCTATAATTCTTAAAATAATTGCTATGCTTTTTGTGAACGTTTATCGTGAGTAATTTAGTAAATTCACCGGCAGTGTTCGGTGGGAATGCTAGTCACATGCTAGTCACATGCTAATGTAAAAAGCTGGTTTTTGATATAAATATGAACTTGATTGAACAAAACATGCATGTATTGTATAACATAATGTCCTAGGGTTGTCTTCTGATGAAGATCATCAAAGGTTAGTGCTGCATTTAGCTGTGGTTTGGGTTGATGTGACATTATATGCTAGCTTGAAAAATGGGTGTCTGATTATTTCTGGCTGGGTACTCTGCTGACATAATCTAATGTTTTGCTTTCGTTGTAAAGCCTTTTTGAAATCGGACAGTGTGGTTAGATTAACGAGAGTCTTATCTTTAAAATGGTGTAAAATAGTCATATGTTTGAAAAATTGAAGTTTTTGCATTTTTGAGGAATTTGAATAACGCGCCACGGGATTACACTGGCTGTTGAGTAGGTGGGACGCAAGCGTCCCACCTAGCCCATAGAGGTTAAAATAATTACTCTTTGACGATTTTTTAAACACATTTTTGACGTCTCTGTGCGTTACGCACCTGTACTGTGGGTCTCCCATCCTCCAGGTCATCTACAAGTCTATGCTAGGTAAAGCTCAGCCTTATCTCAGCTCAATGGTCACCATAACAACACCCACCCGTAGCACGCGCTCCAGCAGGTACATCTCACTGGTCATCCCCAAAGCCAACACCTCCTTTGGCCGCCTTTCCTTCCAGTTCTCTGCTGCCAATGACTGGAACGAATTGCAAAAATCGCTAAAGCCGGAGACTTATTGCTCCCTCACTAACTTAAAACATCAGCTATCTGAGCAGCTAACCGATCGCTGCAGCTGTACACAGCCCATCTGTAAATAGCCCACCCAATCTACCTACCTTATCCCCATATTGTTTTTATTTATATTTTTGCTCTTCTGCACACCAGTATCACTACTTACACATCATCATCTGCTCATCTATAGCTGCAGTGTTAATCTGATAAATTGTGATTACTTTGCTACTACGGACTATTTATTGCCGTACCTCCTCACGCCATTTGCACACACTGTATATAGATTTTTCTATTGTGTTATTGACTGTACGTTTGTACTGTATATAGACTTTCTTTTTTCTTTTGTGTTGACTGTACGCTTGTTTATTCCATGTAACTCTGTGTTGTTGTTTCTGTCGCACTGCTTTGCTTTATTCTTGGCCAGGTCGCAATTGTAAATGAGAACTTGTTCTCAACTAGCCTACCTGGTTAAATAAAGGTGAAATAATAAAAATAAAAAGATCCTATATCATAATAAATCAGATTACATGGAGAGGGGGGAAGTGATCCTAGATCATAATGAATCAGATTACATGGAGAGGGGGGGACCTGATCCTAGATCATAATGAATCAGATTACATGGAGAGGGGGGGACCTGATCCTAGATCATAATGAATCAGATTACGTGGAGAGGGGGACCTGATCCTAGATCATAATGAATCAGATTACAAGGAGAGGGGGGGACCTGATCCTAGATCATAATGAATCAGATTACGTGGAGAGGGGGACCTGATCCTAGATCATAATGAATCAGATTACGTGGAGAGGGGGACCTGATCCTAGATCATAATTAATCAGATTACATGGAGAGGGGGGACCTGATCCTAGATCATAATGAATCAGATTACGTGGAGAGGGGGACCTGATCCTAGATCATAATGAATCAGATTACATGGAGAGGAGGGGGGACCTGATCCTTGATCATAATGAATCAGATTACGTGGAGAGGGGGACCTGATCCTAGATCATAATGAATCAGATTACATGGAGAGGAGGGGGGACCTGATCCTTGATCATAATGAATCAGATTACATGGAGAGGAGGGACCTGATCCTAGATCATAATGAATCAGATTACATGGAGAGGGGGGGACCTGATCCTAGATCATAATGAATAAGATTACATGGAGAGGAGGGACCTGATCCTAGATCATAATGAATCACAATACATGGAGAGGGGGGACCTGATCCTAGATCATAATGAATCAGATTACAAGGAGAGGGGGGGACCTGATCCTAGATCATAATGAATCAGATTACATGGAGAGGGAGGACCTGATCCTAGATTATAATGAATCAGATTACATGGAGAGGGGGGACCTGATCCTAGATCATAATTAATCAGATTGCATGGAGAGGGGGGACCTGATCCTAGATCATAATGAATCAGATTACATGGAGAGGGGGGACCTGATCCTAGATCATAATGAATCAGATTACATGGAGAGGGGGACCTGATCCTAGATCATAATGAATCAGATTACATGGAGAGGGGGATATATATAACATAGCCTAGTATATTTAATATGCCATACACTATTGTTTTTTTTAACAGTTTCATTAATTCATTGTAATTAACTTAATCATTATGACACACCCCTCTCTATTGTCATTGGTTGCACTAATTGCACTGTTTGTCTACATAACCTGGTTCAAGTATTGATGACATCACCCTGAAGAAGGCACAGTGATGCTGAAACGTTGGTAAATACCCAATAAATTATTGGGAGTTTATACATGGAGTGTGGGATTCTCTTTATTTTGATAGTTTATAACTCTTATGTATGCGCCATTTTTTTGTGTTTTTCAGGCAGCCTGGGAAATAACTGAAAAAACTCACTAAAGAGTCAAGACAGAGACACCAGAAAGACCCAAGAAGACTTGGACGCAGCATCAGAGGACAGAGAGGGATGTTCAGAACTCACTCAGTCTGGTCAGTTGGTGAGGGTAGACTTGGAGGCTGCTTACCTGACATGGAGGAAGTCCCCCCTCCTCTCCCCTACCTTCCCTATACCCCCCTCCTCTCCCCTACCTTCCCTATACCCCCCTCCTCTCCCCTACCTTCCCTATACCCCCCTCCTCTCCCCTACCTTCCCTAAACCCCCCTCCTCTCCCCTACCTTCCCTATACCCCCTCCTCTCCCGTACCTTACCTATACCCCCCTCCTCTCCCTTAACTTCCCTATACCCCCTCCTCTCCCCTACCTTCCCTATACCCCCCCCCCCCCAATTATGTTGGAACATCATGTTTATTTGTTTGAATCTTGTCTTTGTTTGTGATGAGGTTAGAAGAGAATGACTCCTCAACCCAAGAGGCCCTGGAGCAGCTGTGATCAGGTTAGAAGAGAATGACTCCTCAACCCAAGAGGCCCTGGAGCAGCTGTGATCAGGTCAGAAGAGAATGACTCCTCAACCCAAGAGGCCCTGGAGCAGCTGTGATCAGGTTAGAAGAGAATGACTCTTCAACCCAAGAGGCCTTGGAGCAGCTGTGATCAGGTTAGAAGAGAATGACTCCTCAACCCAAGAGGCCCTGGAGCAGCTGTGAGAGAGCAGCAGTGTGGAAACATTTGGGGAAATTTAAAGAAGGTGTCCTGGAAAAGAGGATTGACTGTTACGTAAAGGGTCAGAGCCACTGAGTGGACAAAATATTAAGGATACCTTCCTAATATTGAGTTACGCCTGGTCAGTTTGTCATGGAAAGAAAGGTGTCCTTAATGTTTTGTGTTAATTACATAATAATTATACATTTATGGATTGTTTTATGTAGCCTATTGTTTTCTTTTTATTCAACCTGCCATCTACCGAACCTGGGGACTGAGGGTTATGAGAGAACCCCCACATCACTAGCTTCTCTTTATTCAACCTGCCATCTACCCACCTGGAGACTGAGGGTTATGAGAGAACCCCCACATCACTAGCTTCTCTTTATTCAACCTGCCATCTACCCACCTGGGGACTGAGGGTTATGAGAGAACCCCCACATCACTAGCTTCTCTTTATTCAACCTGCCATCTACCCACCTGGGGACTGAGGGTTATGAGAGAACCCCCACATCACTAGCTTCTCTTTATTCAACCTACCATCTACCCACCTGGGGACTGAGGGTTATGAGAGAACCCCCACATCACTAGCTTCTCTTTATTCAACCTGCCATCTACCCACCTGGGGACTGGGGGTTATGAGAGAACCCCCACATCACTAGCTTCTCTTTATTCAACCTGCCATCTACCCACCTGGGGACTGAGGGTTATGAGAGAACCCCCACATCACTAGCTTCTCTTTATTCAACCTGCCATCTACCCACCTGGGGACTGAGGGTTATGAGAGAACCCCCACATCACTAGCTTGCATGTTCTGCAGCCTTGTAAAGATAAGGAGGGGACGACTGGGAGGCAGGTTGGCATTTATTGTCATGAATCTTGCCCTGGAGGCAGGTTGGCATTTATTGTCATGAATCTTGTTCTGGAGGCAGGTTGTAATTTATTGTCATGAATCTTGCCCTGTAGGCAGGTTGGCATTTATTGTCATGAATCTTGCTCTGGAGGCA